>NC_041388.1:91653289-91687922 GCF_002162155.2 Triticum dicoccoides
CATCCAGAGGCAGCATCGACCGGCTTCAGTTAGCAGCAGTAGCGAAGGAATCGCTCGATCGGATTCAGTTAACAGCCATCGATCGATCACTAGGGTTTAGTAACGCATAGCCTGCAGTGCAATCGCTCGGGTTTAGTTAGAGCCCAACGCCTCGCTCGGGTTCAGTTAGAGCCAACGCCTCGCACACACGCGCGTACGTGTACGAGAGAAACGCGCATCGCTCGGCCCCCGACCTCCCACCATAACCGGGAACTCCCCAAAATTTTCCTCCCCCTCGCTTTTACCATGGTTTTTTCCATCATGGACGGCCCAAAGAATGTCATGCAGCTGCGTCTCCGGCCCGCCTAGGATGAAAAGCCCATTTTCTGTCATGATTTTTTGTCATAAAATAGGAGCCCACCACATCTATCATGATACCGTGTTTTGTCACAATTATTGTCATAGAAGTGTCATATGTATGACAGAAAAAAATTCGTTCGGCCCAAAATGTCACGGATGTGACTTTTTTGTAGTGCATGCTCCTAGGGGGATAGATTGGTAGGAAAAGACCATCGCTCTTCCCCGACCGCCACTCATAAGGAAGACAATCAATAAATAAATCATGCTCCGACTTCATCACATAACGGTTCACCATACATGCATGCTACGGGAATCACAAACATTAACACAAGTATTTCTCAAATTCACAACTAATCGACTAGCATGACTCTAATATTACCATCTCCATATCTCAAAACAATTATCAAGTATCAAACTTCTCATAGTATTCAACACACTCATAAGAAATTTTTTATTAATCTTGAATGCCTAACATAATTAAAGCAAATTACCATGCTGTTTTGTAGGACTCTCAAAATAATCTCAGTGAATCATGAGATAACAATAATTTCTATAAAACAAATCCACCGACGTGCTCTAAAAGATATAAGTGAAGCACTAGAGCAAAAACTATATAACTCAAAAGATATAAGTGAAGCACATAGAGTATTCTAACAATTTCCGAATCATGTGTGTCTCTCTCAAAAGGGGTGTACAGAAAGGATGATTGTGGAAAAATAAAAAATAAAGACTCAAATAATACAAGATGCTCCAAGCAAAACACATATCATGTGGTAAATAAAAATATAGCTCCAAGTAAAGTTACCGATGGAAGTAGACGAAAGAGGGGATGCCTTCCGGATCATCCCCAAGCATTGGCTTTTAGGTGTCCTTAGATTATCTTGGGGTGCGATGGTAATCCCCAAGCTTAGGCTCTTTCCACTCCTTGTTCCATAATCCATCAAATCTTGTACCCAAAACTTGAAAACTTCACAACACAAAACTTAAAGTAGAAAATCTCGTGAGCTCCGTTTGCGAAAGAAAACAAAACACCACTTCAAGGTACTGTAATGAACTCATTCTTTATTTATATTGGTGTTAAACCTACTGTATTCCAACTTCTCTATGGTTTATAAACTATTTTACTAGCCATAGATTCATCAAAATAAGCAAACAACACACGAAAAACAGAATCTGTCAAAAACAGAACAGTCTGAAGTAATCTGTAGCTAATGCAAGATATGGAACCCCAAAAATTCTAAAATAAATTGCTGGACGTGAGGAATTTATCTATTAATAATATGCAAAAATAATTAACTAAATATCACTTTCCAAATAAAAATGGCAGCAATTCTCGTGAGCGCTAAAGTATCTGTTTTTTACAGCAAGATTAAAAAGACTTTCCCCAAGTCTTCCCAACGGTTCTACTTGGCACAAACAGTAATTAAACACAAAAAACACAACCAAAACAGAGGCTAGATAAATTATTTATTACTAAACAGGAGCAAAAAGCAAGGAATAAAAATAAAATTGGGCTGCCTCCCAACAAGCGCTATCGTTTAACGCCCCTAGCTAGGCATAAAAGCAAGGATAGATCTAGGTATTGCCATAATAATAAGATAGATCATTAAAACTCATTTCATATTCTCTACGTTCGGCAGCAAGTTTTCTTTGAGGCAAGCAAAATTAATCAAAAGGGCTAAATTTAATGGGACAAAAGTCCCCAAGATCAACTTTGGGAGGTATAGGTTCCTCTTTTGGCCCTTCGTATTGCACAACCAATTCATCATTATAAGAATTCTTTTGACAGAACTTTGTGAGCCTGTACTCAAGAGAATATCCTAGTTCATTATTTTTAATAGCCAAATCATCATTAAGTTCAGAAATTCTATCAACTAGAACATTGGTAGGAACCCTTTTTCTAAGATTTTCATTGAAAGCAACATAGTCTAGAGATTGAAAACACATTATTTCTTCTTGATCAAAAAGGATAGCCTCTATGGGAGGACGGCAAGAGTCCACCCTATAATGTGCAAAGATTTATTTGGACTCTTTTATTATGAATCTAAACTCATGAGCCAAAAAGATAGTAGCAGCATGCTCAACAGAAGAATGCTCAATATTAGAAAATTCTAAGAAAATCCTTTGTATGCAAGGATGCATGTGCATAAATTGTCTCTCAAGTTCAACTACAAGCAAGGCGATAGCGTCCGCAAGACTACTAGTTCTATGAAGGATAGAACTACCCATAGAAGGCAAAGCACCGACACAAGTAAAGAATTCTTGGATAACTCCTTTTCCAATAATATTACCACTACCAATATGAGATTTTTTTTGTACGTAAGATAGGGGGTTCTTCAGCAGGAGCATCAGAATTTTTCATGATATTATTATTGTCCATATCGACAATAATTTCCCCGATTTTAGACATAACGGCAGAAAGTGCAAGGGGCAAAAAGAGGCAAATAGAGAAAGAGAGGGAGGACGGAGAGAGAGAGAGAGAGAGAGAGAGAGAGAGAGAGAGAGAGAGAGAGAGAGAGAGAATAAAACGGCAAGGGTGAAGTGGGGGAGAGGAAAACGAGAGGCAAATGGCAAATAATGTAATGCGGGAGATAAGGGTTTGTGATGGGTACTTGGTATGTCTTGACTTGCAATGGCGCCAGAAGTGACTCGCTGTCGGGAGTAAAATCTTGACTTGTCTTGCGCGAACATCCCCGACAACGGCGCCAGAAATCCTTCTTGCTACCTCTTGAGCACTGTGTTGGTTTTCCCTTGAAGAGGAAAGGGTGATAAAGCAAAGTAGCGTAAGTATTTCCTTCAGTTTTTGAGAACCAAGGTATCAATCCAGTAGGAGGACGCGCACGAGTCCCTCGCACCTACACAAACAAATAAATCCTCGCAACCAACAGATAAGGGGTTGTCAATCCCTACACGGTCACTTACGAGAGTGAGATCTGATAGATATGATAGGATAATATTTTTGGTATTTTTATGATCAAGAGAAACAAAAGATGCAAGTAAAATAAATGGAAAAGGAAATAACTAAGTTTTGGAAGATTAATATGATGGAAGATAGAGCCGGGGGCCATAGTTTTCACTAGTGGCTTCTCTCAAGAGCATAAGTATTTATGGTGGGTGAACAAATTACTGTTGAGCAATTGACAGAATTGAGCATAGTTATGAGAATATCTAGGTATGATCATGTATATAGGCATCACGTCCAAGACAAGTAGACCGACTCCTGCCTGCATCTACTACTATTACTCCACACATCGACCGCTATCCAGCATGCATCTAAAGTATTAAGTTCAAGAGAACAGAGTAACGCTTTAAGGAAGATGACATGATGTAGAGGGATAAACTCATGCAATATGATATAAACCACATATTTTTGTCCTTGATGGCAACAATACAATACGTGCCTTGCTGCCCCTACTGTCACTGGGAAAGGACACCGCAAGATTGAACCCAAAGCTAAGCACTTCTTCCATTGCAAGAAGATCAATCTAGTAGGCCAAACCAAACTGATAATTTGAAGAGACTTGCAAAGATAACCAATCATACATAAAAGAATTTAGAGAAGATTCAAATATTGTTCATAGATAAACTTGATCATAAACCGACAATTCATCGGTCTCAACAAACACACCGCAAAAGAAGATTACATCGAATAGATCTCCACAAGAGAGGGGGAGAACTTTGTATTGAGATCCAAAAAGAGAGAAGAAGTCATCTAGCTAATAACTATGGACCTGTAGGTCTGAAGTAAACTACTCACACTTCATCGGAGGGGCTATGATGTTGATGTAGAAGCCCTCCGTGATCGATGCCCCCTCCGGCGGAGCTCCGGAAAAGGCCCCAAGATGGGATCTCATGGATACAGAAAGTTACGGTAGTGGAATTAGGGTTTTGGCTCCGTATCTGGTAGTTTGGTGGTACGTAGGTATATATAGGAGGAAGGATTACGTCGGTGGAGACTCAAGGGGCCCACAAGGGTGGAGGGCGCACCTTGGGGGGTAGGCACGCCCCCTATCTCGTGCCTTCCTCGTTGATTGCTTGACGTAGGGTCCAAGTCCTCTGGATCATGTTCGTTCCGAAAATCACGTTCCCGAAGGTTTCATTCCGTTTGGACTCCGTTTGATATTATTTTTCTGCGAAACCCTAAAATAGGAAAAAAACAGCAATTCTGGGCCAGGCCTCCGGTTAATAGGTTAGTCCCAAAAATAATATAAAAGTGTATAATAAAGCCCAAAAATGTCCAAAACAGAATATAATATAACATGGAACAATAAAAAAATATAGATACGTTGGAGACGTATCAATATTCCGGTGATAAAGTCCATGACAAGTTTATCCCACTTCCATTCGGGTATCGGCATAGGCTGTAATAATCCGGCTGGCTTCTGATGTTCTGCCTTCACTCTCTGACATACGTCGCATACTGCTACATACTCGGCAATACCCTTCTTCATACATGTCCACCAGAAACGTTCCTTCAAATCCAAATACATTTTGGTGTTTCCGGGGTGAATCGAGTATGGCGAGTCATGAGCTTCCTGATCTCTGGGTCATTGGGCACATAAACACAATCCTCAAACCATAAAGTCTTGTGCTCATCCACACAAAAACCTTTGGCTTTTCCTTTGCTCATCTTCTCCTTTATCTTAGCAATTTCCTTATCATCCTTATGAGCTTCTCGAATCTTTCCTAATAATGTAGACTGAACCTCCATTGTTGCAACAAAACCTCTTGGAACTATCACCAAACGAAGTTCCTTGAGATCGTCTAGTATCTCCTGCGGTAATCCTCCGCTTACGAGGGTATTGGCATAACTCTTGTGGCTCAAAGCGTCTGCTACAACAGTTTCCTTTCCTGGATGATAATGCAACTTGATATTGTAATCCTTTATGATCTCCAACCATCTCCTGTGCCTGAGATTCAACTGCTTCTGCGTGAAAATGTACTTCAAAATCTTGTGATCCGTGTAAACATCACATCTATTTCCAATCATAAAATGTCTCCAGGTCTTGAACGCATGCACTACGGCTGCTAACTCCAAATCATGTGCGGCATAATTCAACTCGTGAGGTCGAAGTTGTCGTGAGGCATATGAAACAACTCTTCCGTCTTGCATAAGTACACCTCCAAGTCCTAGGCGAGAAGTGTCACAATAAACTTGGAAATCCTTCCGTATATCCGGAAGGATCAGCACTGGGGTTGTAACCAAACGTTTCTTCAACTCCTAAAACTGGCCTCACAATCTTCAGTCCATTTGAACCTGGTGTCCTTCTTCAACAACTCTGTCATGGGTTCCGCAATCTTGGAGAAATTCTCAATGAACCTCCTATAATATCCTGCGAGTCCTAGAAAACTTCAGATCTCTCCATCTGAGGTGGGTGCCAACCACTCAGTGACAGACTGAACCTTCGTAGGGTCTACGGCTATACCTTCTCCTGATATAACATGTCCAAGAAATCCAACTTCCTTCAACGAAAACTCACACTTGCTGAACTTGGCATATAGCTGATGTTCCCTGAGCTTCTCGAGAACTAAGCGCAAGTGTTCCTTGTGTTCCTCTTCATTCTTCGAGTACACCAAAATATTCTCAATGAACACCACAACAAACTTATCCAAAAACTCCATGAATACCTTGTTCATCATACTCATAAAAATAGGCAGGGGCATTAGTCAATCCAAATGACATGACGGTGTACTCATATAGCCCGTACCTTGTGGTAAAAGCTGTCTTAGGTATATTCTGTTCTCGGATCTTGAACTAGTTGTATCCTGATCGAAGGTCGATCCTGGAGAACACTTTATTACCTTGCAACCGGTCAAACAAATCATTGATCATCGGTAGTGGGTACTTGTTCTTGATCGTCACTTCGTTCAAAGCCCGATAATCAACAACCATTCTCAAAGATCCATCCTTCTTCTCAACTAAGAGCACTGGGGCTCCCAAAGATGATGAACTTGGTCGGATGTAACCTTTCTCCAATAACTCCTTAATCTACTTCTTAATTTCCTCCAGATCATTTGCGGGCATCCGATACGGTCTCTTCGATATTGGTCCGGTGCCTGGCAACAGCTCTATCAAAAACTCTATGTCTCGATCTGGTGGCATGCCTGGTAATTCCTCTAGAAATACATGCGGGTAATCCTTCACAACAGGCACTTCTTCCTGAACAACTCCCGAGAGAGAATTCACTTGGGTCCTCCTTGGCGCATGTCGAGACACGTACTTGATCCTCTTTCCCTCCGGGGTGGTGAGTAAAATTGACTTACTAGCACAGTCGATGTTTCCTCCATACTTAGATAACCAATACATGCCTAATATTATATCCAATCCTTGGGACTCCAAAATTATTAGGTCTGAGGGGAAAACATGGCTACCAATGGTTAGGGGTAACTGATCACACCATCGGCTGGCCATATACTCTCCTCCTGGCGAGCTTACTAACATGGGTGACCTAAGGGCTAAGGTTGGCAACTTAAACTTGTCCACAAATTCCCTTGATATGTATGAATGCGATGCACCAATGTCAAAAAGAATGAATGCGGCAAATGACTTGATCAAAAACTTACCGATCACTGCGTCAGGCTGATCTTCAACCTCCTCCACGTTGATGTGGTTCACCTGACCTCTGGTGAAAGGTATTGGCTTCTTCCCTGAGCTTCCATTACCATTTCCATTCTTTGCTTCAGGACATTCAATGGCGTAGTGTCCAGTCTTCCCGCACTTGAAACAAGTAATGTGACTTAGATCCTTCCTGGAGGGTGTTGCTGGGTTGGAACGGTTCTGTTCGTTGCTTCCTCCATTCCCATTCCCATTCTTAGGGCTACTGTGGTTACACGAACTCCCTTCATTATGAGTATGGCCTCCATGGTTATGAGTGTGTCCTCCCGAGTTCGGGGTAAAACAAGGCTTCTGCTGAGCTCCAGAATTGTACTTCCTTTGTCCACTTCCTTTTGTGGCTCTCTATCTGTTGCTGCTTGCCTTCAATTGTGATACCCCCGATTCAACCGTACACTAATCATACACGCAAACGTGTACGATCAAGATCAGGGACTCACGGGAAGATATCACAACACAACTCTACAAATAAAATAAGTCATACAAGCATCATATTACAAGCCAGGGGCCTCGAAGGCTCGAATACAAGAGCTCGATCATAGACGAGTCAGCGGAAGCAACAATATCTGAGTACAGACAGAAGTTAAACAAGTTTGCCTTAAGAAGGCTAGCACAAACTGGGGTACAGATCGAAAGAGGCGCAGGCCTCCTGCCTGGGATCCTCCTAAACTATTCCTGGTTGTCGTCAGCGGGCAACACGTAGTAGTAGGCACCTCCGGTGTAGTAGGAGTCGTCGTCGAAGCTGGCGTCTGGATCCTGGGCTCCAACATCTGGTTGCGACAACCAGGTAGAAGGGATAGGGGGAAAAGAGGGAGAAAGCAACCGTGAGTACTCATCCAAAGTAC
The DNA here is from genome assembly GCF_002162155.2 of Triticum dicoccoides. Classification (NCBI taxonomy): domain Eukaryota; kingdom Viridiplantae; phylum Streptophyta; class Magnoliopsida; order Poales; family Poaceae; genus Triticum; species Triticum dicoccoides. The sequence goes on from NC_041388.1 coordinate 91,661,087, forward strand.
TCGCAAGGAAGGAGCTACACTACATATGTATGCATTGGTATCAACTGGAATAAGGCTATCATATGTGGACTGAACTGCAGAATGCCGGAAATAAGAGGGGGATAGCTAGTCCTTTTGAAGACTACGCTTCTGGCAGCCTCCGTCTTGAAGCATGTAGAAGAGAGTAGACTGAAGTCCTCCAAGTATCATCACGTAGCATAATCCTAACCGATGATCCTCCCCTCGGCGCCCTGTGAGAGAGCGATCACTGGTTGTATCTGGCACTTGGAAGGGTGTGTTTTATTAAGTATCCGGTTCTAGTTGTCATAAGGTAAAGGTACAACTCCAAGTCGTCCTGTTACCGAAGATCGCGGCTATTCGAATAGATTAACTTCCCTGCAGGGGTGCACCACATAACCCAACACGCTCGATCCCATTTGGCCGGACACACTTTTCTGGGTCATGCCCGGCCGCGGAAGATCAACAAGTCGCAGCCCCACCTAGGCACAACAGACAGGCCAGCACGCCGGTCTAAACCTAAGCGCATAGGGGTCTGGGCCCATCGCCCATAGCACACCTGCATGTTGCGTACGCGGCCGGAGAGCAGACCTAGCAACCTCCATTTCAAAGGAAGTCACGTTACGCGGTCCAACCCGGCGCGCGCCGCTCAGTCGCTGGCGTCACGAAGTGCTTCGGCTGATACCACGACGTCGAGTGCCCATAACTTTCCCCGTGTAGATGGTTAGTGCGTATAGGCCAGTAGCCAGGCTTAGATCAAATACCAAGATCTCGTTAAACGTGTTAAGTATCTGCGAACGCCGACCAGGGCTAGGCCCACCTCTCTCCTAGGTGGTCTCAACCTGCCCTGTCGCTCCGCCTCAAAGTAACAGTCGGGGGCCGTCGGGAACCCAGGCCCACCTCTACCGGGATGGAGCCACCTGCCCCTTCAGCCCCCATCTCCGAACAGTATCACAGGTAATGTAACTGTGTAAAGTATATTGTATATGCCCGTGATCACCTCCCGAAGTGATCACGGGCCAGTAATATAGCATGGCAGACGGACAAGAGTGTAGGGCCACTGATGGAACACTAGCATCCTATACTAAGCAGTAGGATAGCAGGTAAAGGTAACAACAGTAGTAACAAGGGCAGGCTATGCAGCAGTATAGGATTAACTAAAAGCAGTAACATGCTACACTACTCTAATGCAAGCAGTATAGAGAAGAATAGGTGATATCTGGTGATCAAGGGTGGGGGGCTTGCCTGGTTTCTCTGGCAAGAGAGAGTGGTCGTCAACACCATAGTCGTACTGGGTAGCAGCGGCGTCGGTCTCGGTGTCTAGCGAGAGAAGAGGGGGAAGAAACAATAAATATAATGCAAACAATTGCATGACGATGCATGACATGACAAAGCGTGATGCTAGGTGTGCCCTAACGCGGTACGAGGTGGTACCGGTGAAGGGGGGAAACATCCGGGAAATTATCCCCGGTGTTTCGCGTTTTCGGACAAACGAACCGGAGGGGGAAAGTTGCGTGTTTGCTATGCTAGGGATGCGTGGCGGATGAACGGGCTGCGTATTCAAATTCGTCTCGTCGTTCTGAGCAACTTTCATGTATAAAGTATTTTCATCCAAATTACGGATTAAAAGATATGATTTTCTAAAGATTTAAATCATTTTCTGATTTTAATTATTTATTTAAACCCAACATTATCCACAACAGTGAATGATGACGCAGGCATGACATCATAGTGATGTCAGCAGGTCAACTGGTCGGTTGACCAGTCAAACCAGACAGGTGGGTCCAGTGGGACCCACATGTCATTGACAGGGTACTAACAGAGTTTTAAAACTAACTAAATAGGCTAATTAGTGGGTGGGGCCCGGTAGTCAGTGAGAGATTAGTGTTTAATTAACTAATTTAATTAATTAGCAAATTATCTATTTAATTTTATTCGTTTTTGACATGGGGCCCGCATGTCAGTGGCAGTAGCTGCCACGTCAGCAGTTGACTGGGTCAACCCAGTCAACTAGGACCCGCAGGGCCCGCTGGCAGTGGCCTTGGGGTGGCCCCAGGCCAAGCACGTAGGCGGCGGCCGGCGTTTGGCCGCCGGCGACGTCAAAACGCGGCGGGGGCTCCCGGGCCTTGTCGGGATTTCGCTACACGGCGCCGTTCGGCGCGTAGCTTGGTCCAGCCAAACGGCCACTCGATGCCGCGTCGACTGGGGGTGGTGGTATGGCCGGACTTGGCCGGAATCGGCACCGGCGACGAGCAAAGGCGGCGACGCGTACGGGTGATCGACGGAAACGGCGCTACGGAGCAAGGTGGGCCGCGTGTGAGGGGGCGTTCAGTCGAGAGCGAGGAGCTGCATCGAACCGTGGCGGTGGCGTGACCGGAGGAGGGCCGCAGCGTCACCGGCGACGAGCGGGGCGGACACCAGCGTTCGGCCGCGGTGGGGAACGCCTATGCTGGCCACGGTAGGACCAACGGGTGGTCGCTCCGGGTTCCTACAGCGATGCTGAGCTCGATAGGCATGAGCCCGGGACCAAATGGTCACCGGACGGCTGCCGGCGACGAGCGCGTGCGGCGATGCGCTCGGGCAAGTTGGGGGGGCGTCCAACTAGCGAACGGCGTTGAGAGAGAGAGGGGAGGGAGCGGGGGCTCACCGAGCAGCACACACGGTGGCCCTTGGCGGGTTAGTAGCTGCAGAGGGCGTCGCCGGAGTTGGGGATGAGCGGCGGTGAGGCGGAGGAAGAAGACGACCTCGCCCACGACGCTGTGATGTTACGGAGCTCGAACCAACGGTCGAGGACGATGAGGAGGGCGACGAGGGAGACCGGCGACACGTTGGGGCGGTGCGGGGAGGACGGTGGCCACGGCTACGTGACGGCCACGGCCATGGAAGCGCTCGCACGGGGGCGGATCTGAGGAGCGAGACGGAGGCGGAGATCGAGGAGGAGAGCAGGGGGGCAAGTGGGGAGGGGAGCCCAAGGGGGCGCGGCATCGGCGCCCTTATCCTCTCCAAGGGCCTGTAGCGGCGCGGGGCAGCGAGCTGGTCCGTCGGCGATGCGGGCGCGGTCGGACGAACAGTGGGGGGCGTGGGGAGGAGGTGACAGAGGTGGGGAGGTGGCAGCTGGGCTACCTGGGCCGGCCGGGTGCGAGGGAATGGGCTGAAGCCCAGGGGGGAGCTAGTGGGGTCTTTCTCCTTTCCTTTGGTTCCTTTGCTTTTCTTTTTTTGTTTATGTTTTGTATTTTCTTATATTTATTTCTTTTTCCTTTTCTGCTTTATTTAATTTAGGGCATTAAGTATTTTATAAAAATGTGTTTGTTGCACCATAATTACCTTTGTAATATTCGGCAACCACCGAACAATTTTTGTTTTAATTTTTGAAAACTTTTATTGTTATCATTAATTTGAATTTGAATTTCGAACGGTTTCGAATTATTGCGAGGATAGCAACAGTAACCGAGGTGTCATGGCACGATTAGCGTGGGATTACTGTAGCATGATTATCCGGGCGTTACAAATCTCCTCCAGTACAAGAAATCTCGTCCCGAGATTTAGGAGGTAGAAGGAAACAGTGCGGGGTATTCATCACGAAGACGATCCTCGCGTTCCCAGGTGGCTTCGTCTTCAGAGTGATTCGACCACTGGACCTTGAGGAACTTGATCGCCTTCTGACGTGTGCGGCGTTCAGCTTGGTCGAGAATGCGGACCGGATGCTCTTTATATGAGAGGTCCTGTTGCAATTCGAGCACTTCATGATCCACTGCTCGGATTGGGTCCTTGAAGCAGCGTCGGAGTTGTGACACGTGGAACACATCGTGGACCTGAGAAAGGTTCTGCGGAAGCTCCAGTTGATATGCCACCTTTCCACGCCTTTCGAGAATAGTGAAAGGACCAATATAGCGGGGAGCTAGCTTTCCTTTGATCCCGAAGTGGTGTGCACCCTTCATTGGTGTAACTCGAAGATAAGCCTTTTCGCCAGGTTGATAGACCATGTCTTGGTGATGACGGTCATATTGACTTTTCTGACGTGACTGAGCAGTCTTGAGATTCTCGCGAATAATGCGAACTTGTTCTTCGGCCTGTTGGATAATATCCGGACCAAAGAGTGGACGTTCCCCCGTTTCTGACCAGTTTAGAGGGGTTTGACACTTTCGTCCATATAGCACTTCGAAGGGGGACATCTTCAGACTAGCTTGATAGCTATTATTATAAGAGAACTCGGCATATGGAAGAGATTCCTCCCATTTCTTGCCGAATGATATTACACAAGCTCGAAGCATGTCTTCGAGAACTTGGTTGACACGTTCAACCTGTCCTTGCGACTGAGGATGAAACGCAGTACTGAACGACAGATGAGTTCCCATAGCTTCTTGGAAACTCGCCCAAAACCTTGAAGTGAATAAGCTGCCACGGTCTAAACTGATAACTAGTGGAATACCGTGAAGTGAAACAATTCTGGCCATGTAGAGAGTAGCAAGCTGACTAGCAGTGATTGTCTCTTTGACCGCCAGAAAATGGGCAACTTTGCAAAGCCGGTCAATGACGACAAGAATAGCATCATTACCTTTCTGCGATTTGGGAAATCCAGTGACGAAGTCCATTTCAACATGGTCCCATTTCCATTCAGGAATAGAGATAGGTTGCAGAGTTCCAGCAGGCCTTTGATGCTCTGCTTTGATTCGGCGACAAACATCACACTCAGCAACATAACGAGCAATGTCCTGCTTCATTTTAGACCACCAGAATCTTTGACGAATATCCTGGTACATCTTTGTACTACCAGGATGGATGGACAGAGGCATATCATGGGCTTCTTGCATAACCCTTTTAGTCTTATCCAGGTTTTTCTTCGAACATGGTACCACTAGGCGGCCTTTGAAATACAAGGCGCCATCGTCGTCGATAGTGAAGAATGAGGGCTTTCCTTCTGCTAGCTGGCGTTTAATCTTATGGACTTCAGAGTCATAACCTTGAATAGTCTTTATACCAGCTACGAGATCTAGTACGACAGCCAGGGTATTTAGAGAACCCTTAGTAACAACAAGAAGATTCATCTTGCGGAACTTCGGGGGAGGGGGAGCGAGTGCTCCAGGAGGAACAATATGGAGGTTCAGATTTCTAAATTCTTCGACAAGCGAGGGCTGAACTTGGTGAACCTGGAGGTGGTTGCAGTAAGACTTGCGGCTCAAGGCATCAGCCATTACATTAGCCTTGCCGGGGGTATAAGATATACCTACGTCAAAGTCTGCAACAGTCTCCATCCATCTCTGCGGGCGAAGGTTCAGATCTGGCTGAGTAAACAAATACTTCAGACTTTGGTGGTCGGTGAAGATCTCGCAACGATTACCGAGAAGGTAATGTCGCCACTGCTTTAGTGCATGAATGACAGTAGCAAGATCAAGGTCATGAATTGGGTAGTTCTCTTTGTGAGGGCACAATTGTCGAGAGGCATAGGCAATCACTTTGCGCTCCTGCATTAGGACACAGCCTAATCCTTGACGGGAAGCATCGCAGTAAATGACGAAGTCCTTCTTAGTATCAGGAGGAGCTAGTACTGGGGCAGAAGTCAACTTGTCTTTGAGTGCCTGGAAGCTTTCCTAACATTTGTCTGTCCACTGGAACTTGACGCCCTTATGCAACAGGTTAGTTAGAGGCCTGGCAATCTTGGAGAAGTTCTCGATGAATCGACGGCAATAGCTGGCGAGACCGAGAAAACTTCTGACTTGCTTGACATTCTTCGGAGGAGTCCAATCAAGAATAGCCTGAACTCGTTCAGGGTTGACGGCAATACCATCCTTGGAGATGACATGCCCAAGATAGGTTACTTCGGGGAGCCAGAATTCACACTTGGAATACTTAGCATACAGCTGATGCTCCCGAAGCTTTTCCAACACAAGACGAAGATGTTCAGCATGTTCTTCCTTGTTCTTGGAAAATACAAGGATATCGTCCAAATAAACCACGACGAACTTGTCGAGGTAATCCATGAATATATAGTTCATCAGACGAGAGAAGGTGGCTGGAGCATTGGTTAAGCCGAAAGACATGACGGTGTACTCGTATGAACCATAACGAGTCACAAAGGCGGTCTTTGGGATATCCTCTTCACGAACACGGATCTGGTGGTAACCCAACCTCAAGTCGAGTTTAGAGAACACTGATGAACCAGCCAGTTGATCATACAGATCATTGATCCGAGGAAGAGGATACTTATTCTGAATGGTAGCTTGGTTTATAGGACGGTAGTCTTGGACCAATCGGTTTGTCCCATCCTTCTTCTTGACAAAGAGAGAAGGTGCTCCCCAAGGAGAGCAACTTGGGCGAATGAAACCACTTCGAAGAGATTTATCGATTTCCTCCTTAAGCTCAAGGAGTTCATGCGGCGGCATCTTGTAGGGACGCTTGGCTATAGGAGTGGTGCCTGGTTTCAAGTCGATGACGAATTTGATAGCTCTAGCAGGGGGAATCCCTGGGAGTTCTTCAGGAAAGACGTCGAGGAAGTCACGCACAACGGGAATGTTTTCAATGCCCTCGAGTGGTGCGGCGTTCAATGCATTCAGTGCATAGAGCCTTGCCTCGGCATTCTGAACCAGACGAGCATTGTAGCTTATTATTTCATCAGAAGGGTGTAGCAGATGGACGGTCTTGGTGGCGCAAACGATAGAAGCAGTATGCGCCTTTAACCAATCCATTCCCAGAATGAGGTCAATGTTAGACGACTTCAGGATAATGGGTGAGGCGCGAAATTCCAACCCTTCGATTTCCACAGGGACATCGATGCCAACCATGGAGGTCTGACATTGTCCCGCAGGGTTTTCTACCACTACCGAAGTGTTCATCTGCTCACATTTAACGTCGTGCTTGTATGCAAAATCTTCTGACATGAATGAATGCGATGCACCTGTATCAAATAAAACGGATGCTGGTACTGAATTTACGAGGAGTGTACCCATCACAGTAGCAGGCTGGTCTTGAGCTTCGTCGAGATCAACGTGGTTGGCATGAACACGACCATAAGACTTGGCACTGTTGTTGCGGGGCTGGTTTCTTCCACGGCCAGTTGCGGGAAGGGCCAGTTGATTCTGATTCTGATTCTGATAGCAATTCCTGGCAAGGTGACCTGGTTGACCACACTTGTAGCACAAACCATTATTAGGAGTGGGAACAGGAGCTTGTAGTGGTGGAGCTGGAAGTCTTGGCTGCCTACTTGGAGGAGCAGGCAGACGAGGTGCAGCATAGGTCTGCCTTGGGGCAGGTGCATTCGGCTGGTACATGCTGTTGGGAATCCATATCTTGCGCTTCTGCGAAGACGGGCCCGAAGATGAGCCCGTGTCACGGTTGCACCTGTGAGAGCTCTGGTATTCCTGCAGACCAGTTTCGACATTGATGGCTTTGTTCACCAGAGTGGCGAAATCAGCAAAGTCATGCACTAGAAGTGCGAGCTTGATGCCAGCTTGAAGGCCATCACGGAACTTCTACTGTCTGCGTGCATCAGTTGCAATGTCCTCTTCAGCATATCGGGACAAGTCCAGAAACTCCCGCTGGTAAGCTTCCACAGTTTTGTTGCCTTGGATGAGGTTGCGGAACTCACTCTTCTTCCGGTCCATGACTCCCTGAGGAATGAAGCGAGCACGGAAGGCAGCTTGGAAGTCTGGCCAGGTGATGATTGTTCCAGCTGGCAGAGTACGCCTGTGGCTGTCCCACCATTGAGCCGCGGGTCCTTTCAGGAAGAAGGAAGCAAAGGTGACATAGCTGGCAGTGGCTACATCAGCAGACTCCATCTCATAGGTGATGTCACGGAGCCAGTCGTCAGCATCCAGAGGCTGAGTTGAGCTGCGGTACACGGTTGGGTTGAGGCGCATGAAATCCTGCAGAGTCACTTGGGTTGGCTGCTGGTTCATATTGGGGCGAGGAAACTGAGCCATAATATTCTCCATGAACTGACGATTCAGCTCAAACTGTTGCATCATCCCAGCCATGTACTCAGGTGGTGGTGGGGCGTTGCCACCACGACCACGACCACCTGGCCTAACCATCCTGCTAATATATAACAGTGGTAGTTCAGCATTGAGAAATTTGCAAAGACAAGAATCATTCATGATGAAACATGCACAACGAAAGCAGCATGATAGATACTACATAGTAGTCGACATATCTTACAAAAGAGATCATGCATAGAGTTCGTTACACAGAGTTCGGTACACAGGCTAAGACATCATAGGCGGCACACAGGCTCGCGGCGAATGCATCTAACACTAACAAGCAAGTCTACATCAGTCCCATGCGGTACTGCGGAGGTAGGTGTAGCCCGACAGCTGGTAGTGACGCGAAGGGAAGACCTCCACGCGAGTAGCTTGGGGTCCGCGAATACTCTGGCGCGGAACCCGATGTGCAGGTGGCAGGAGAGGACCCAATGCAGGAGAGTAGCCTCCCACATCTGGCCAACCGACGCCCTGGGGCATCACGGTCCGGGCAGGGTAGATCGCAGAACGCGACAGATCACCAGAGCGGACAGAGGGGTGCAACAGCATCAGAGCACGATACAGGTGCTGACGGGTGGTGTACAGCTCGTGGCGAAGAGCTCGGTTAGCTCTATCCAGCCCATCAGCATGCAGAACCAGGTTCTGATGGTAGAAGGGCTCTCGGGTGACAGTGGAGTAGGCAGCAGTGTAGTATCCCTCCGTACCAACATCGAATGCGATAGCAATGTGCCTGAAGGGGGAGGTATCCAACTCCTGATAGTCTCCACGAAGAAGTGTCAGAGCAGCATAAGCAGCATCGTGGACCGCCATATCGATGGTCACTCCAACTCCATGAGAAGTGTGCAGCACGGTAGTGGAGTCATACTCCCGAGAGTAGAGGTGGACGATGGCACGGTACTGCTCTTGGTTGAAGTCCTGATACTCCTCATAGACGGTGTACTCAAGGTGCCAGCGATAACCCAGATAGGTCATCATCTCAACCAACACAGCAGGTGATCCTGAGGCACCAATGGTCGTCGTGTGGCGCATGACCTGCCTCGTGGGTTCCATCTGAAAACAAGGATGTTTTCACAGGAGTCAAATGACAATGTGGATAATGTTCAAATACCATTCTAAAGAATAACTAGGGCTTATCCAACTTTGGGGTGAACGTGGTCACGGGATCCTAGTGTTAGAGTTAGAAAAATCGTTTAACCCGAGTAGGAGAGAGTTCAGTGTCCCAGAGTAAGGATCGAGGAGTAAAATAGCCTAATACCACCCGGATGGCGATGTGGGCCCGTAAGGCACACAACCATGTTAGTAAAAGTTTTGTAATGTCTAGACTCAACTTCGGCCAAGGAGTGTGGAAGGGGGATTCCTACAGGCAGTCGGCTCTGATACCAACTTGTGAAGCCCCCGATTCAACCGTACACTAATCATACACGCAAACGTGTACGATCAAGATCAGGGACTCACGGGAAGATATCACAACACAACTCTACAAATAAAATAAGTCATACAAGCATCATATTACAATCCAGGGGCCTCGAAGGCTCGAATACAAGAGCTCGATCATAGACGAGTCAGCGGAAGCAACAATATCTGAGTACAGACATAAGTTAAACAAGTTTGCCTTAAGAAGGCTAGCACAAACTGGGGTACAGATCGAAAGAGGCGCAGGCCTCCTGCCTGGGATCCTCCTAAACTATTCCTGGTCGTCGTCAGCGGGCAGCACGTAGTAGTAGGCACCTCCGGTGTAGTAGGAGTCGTCGTCGAAGGTGGCGTCTGGCTCCTGGGCTCCAACATCTGGTTGCGACAACTAGGTAGAAGGGATAGGGGGAAAAGAGGGAGAAAGCAACCGTGAGTACTCATCCAAAGTACTCGCAAGCAAGGAGCTACACTACATATGTATGCATTGGTATCAACTGGAATAAGGCTATCATATGTGGACTGAACTGCAGAATGCCGGAATAAGAGGGGGATAGCTAGTCCTTTCGAAGACTACGCTTCTGGCAGCCTCCGTCTTGCAGCATGTAGAAGAGAGTAGACTGAAGTCCTCCAAGTATCATCACATAGCATAATCCTAACTGATGATCCTCCCCTCGTCGCCCTGTGAGAGAGCGATCACCGGTTGTATCTGGCACTTGGAAGGGTGTGTTTTATTAAGTATCCGGTTCTAGTTGTCATAAGGTCAAGGTACAACTCCAAGTCGTCCTGTTACCGAAGATCACGGCTATTCGAATAGATTAACTTCCCTGCAGGGGTGCACCACATAACCCAACACGCTCGATCCCATTTGGCCGGACACACTTTTCTGGGTCATGCCCGGCCGCGGAAGATCAACACGTCGCAACCCCACCTAGGCACAACAGAGAGGCCAGCACGCCGGTCTAAACCTAAGCGCACAGGGGTCTGGGCCCATCGCCCATAGCACACCTGCACGTTGCGGACGCGGCCGGAGAGCAGACCTAGCAACCTCCATTTTAAAGGAAGGCACGTTACGCGGTCCAACCCAGCGCGTGCCGCTCAGTCTCTGGCGTCACGAAGTGCTTCGGCTGATACCACAACGTCGAGTGCCCATAACTTTCCCCGCGTAGATGGTTAGTGTGTATAGGCCAGTAGCTAGACTCAGATCAAATACCAAGATCTCGTTAAACGTGTTAAGTATCTGCGAGCGCCGACCAGGGCTAGGCCCACCTCTCTCCTAGGTGGTCTCAACCTGCCCTGTCGCTCCGCCTCAAAGTAACAGTCGGGGGCCGTCGGGAACCCAGGCCCACCTCTACCGGGATGGAGCCACCTGCCCCTTCAGCCCCCATCTCCGAACAGTATCACAGGTAATGTAACTGTGTAAAGTATATTGTATATGCCCGTGATCACCTCCCGAAGTGATCACGGCCTAGTAGTATAGCATGGCAGACGGACAAGAGTGTAGGGCCACTGATGGAACACTAGCATCCTATACTAAGCAGTAGGATAGCAGGTAAAGGTAACAACAGTAGTAGCAAGGGCAGGCTATGCAGCAGTATAGGATTAACTAAAAGCACTAACATGCTACACTACTCTAATGCAAGCAGTATAGAGAAGAATAGGCGATATCTGGTGATCAAGGGGGGGGGCTTGCCTGGTTGCTCTGGCAAGAGAGAGTGGTCGTCAACACCGTAGTCGTACTGGGTAGCAGCGGCGTCGGTCTCAGTGTCTAGCGAGAGAAGAGGGGGAAGAAAGAATAAATATAATGCAAACAATTGCATGATGATGCATGACATGACAAAGCGTGATGCTAGGTGTGCCCTAACGCGGTACGAGGTGGTACCGGTGAAGGGGGGAAACATCCGGGAAATTATCCCCGGTGTTTCGCGTTTTCGGACAAACGAACCGGAGGGGGAAAGTTGCGTGTTTTCTATGCTAGGGATGCGTGGTGGACGAACGGGCTGCGTATTCAAATTCGTCTCGTCGTTCTGAGCAACTTTCATGTATAAAGTATTTTCATCCAAATTACGGATTAAAAGATATGATTTTCTAAAGATTTAAATCATTTTCTGATTTTAATTAATTATTTAAACCCAGCATTATCCAAAACAGTGAATGATGACGCAGGCATGACATCATAGTGATGTCAGCAGGTCAGCTAGTCGGTTGACCAGTCAAACCAGACAGGTGGGTCCAGTGGGACCCACATGTCATTGACAGGGTACTAACACAGTTTTAAAACTAACTAAATAGGCTAATTAGGGGGTGGGGCCCGGTAGTCAGTGAGAGATTAGTGTTTAATTAACTAATTTAATTAATTAGCAAATTATCTACTTAATTTTATTCGTTTTTGACATGGGGCCCGCATGTCAGTGGCAGTAGCTGCCACGTCAGCAGTTGACTGGGTCAACCCAGTCAACTAGGACCCGCAGGGCCCGCTGGCAGTGGCCTTGGGGTGGCCCCAGGCCAACCACGTAGGCGGCGGCCGGTGTTTGGCCGCCGGCGACGTCAAAACGCGGCGGGGGCTCCCGGGCCTCGTCGGGATTTCGCTACACGGCGCCGTTCGGCGCGCAGCTTGGTCCAGCCGAATGGCCACTCGATGCCGCGTCGAGTGGGGGTGGTGGTATGGCCGAACTTGGCCGGAATCGGCACCGGCGACGAGCAGAGGCGGCGACGCGTACGGGTGCTTGACGGTAACGGCGCTACGGAGCAAGGTAGGCCGCGTGGGAGGGGGCGTTCGGTCGAGAGCGAGGAGCTGCATCGAACCGTGGCGGTGGCGTGACCGGAGGAGGGCCGCAGCGTCACCGGCGACGAGCGGGGCGGACGCCGGCGTTCGGCCACGGTGGGGAACGCCTATGCTGGCCACGGTAGGACCAACAGGTGGTCGCTCCGGGTTCCTACAGCGATGCTGAGCTCGATAGGCATGAGCCCGGGACCAAATGGTCACCGGACGGCTGCCGGCGACGAGCGCGTGCGGCGATGCGCTCGGGCAAGTTGTGGGGGGGGTGCGTCCAACTAGCGAACGGCGTCGAGAGAGAGAGAGGGGAGGGAGCGGGGGCTCACCGAGCGGCACACACGATGGCCCTTGGCGGCTTAGTAGCTGCAGAGGGCGTCGCCAGAGTTGGGGATGAGCAGCGACGAGGCGGAGGAAGAAGACGACCTCGCCCACGACGTTGCGACATTACAGAGCTCGAACCAACGGCCGAGGACGACGAGGAGGGCGACGAGGGAGACCGGCGACACGTTGGCGCGGTGCGGGGAGGACGGTGGCCACGACTACGTGACGGCCACGGCCATGGAAGCGCTCGCACGGGGGCGGATCTGAGGAGCGAGACGGAGGCGGAGAACGAGGAGGAGAGAAGGGGGGCAAGTGGGGAGGGGAGCCCGAGGGGGCGCGGCGTCGGCGCCCTTATCCTCTCCAGGGGCCTGTAGCGGCGCGGGGCAGCGAGCTGGTCCGTCGGCGACGCGGGCGCGGTCGGACGAACAGTGGGGGGCGTGGGGAGGAGGTGACAGAGGTTGGGAGGTGGCAGCTGGGCCACCTGGGCCGGCCGGGTGCGAGGGAATGGGCTGAAGCCCAGGGGGAGCTAGTGGGGTCTTTCTCCTTTCCTTTGGTTCCTTTTCTTTTCTTTTTTTTTCTGTTTTGTATTTTCTTATATTTATTTCTTTTTCCTTTTCTGTTTTATTTAATTTAGGGCATTAGGTATTTTATAAAAATGTGTTTGTTGCACCATAATTACCTTTGTAATATTCGGCAACCACCGAACAATTTTTGTTTTAATTTTTGAAAACTTTTATTGTTATCATTAATCTGAATTTGAATTTCGAACGGTTTTGAATTATTGCGAGGATAGCAACAGTAACCGAGGTGTCATGGCACGATTAGCGTGGGATTACTGTAGCATGATTATCCGGGCGTTACATCAATCATAAGGGTCCTATCTACCAAATCCTGGTAGTTACTGAATGTTGCCACCATCAACTGCATACTCACCTCATCATTTAGCCCTTCTATAAACTTCTCCTGGTTCACAACATCTATGGTCACATCATCTGGGGCATAGCGGTCTAACTTACTAAACTCATCCACATACTGCCCCACAATACGATTCCCCTGGCGTAAGTTGTGAAACTCATGCTTCTTCATACTCATTGCTCCAGTTGAGACATGGGTTGTGCGAAAAGCTTGCTGAAGCTGATCCCATGTGACATTGGCTATGGGAAAAGTGGCTGTGTAATTCTCCCACCATGAGGCTGCTGATCCATCTAATTGATGTGTGGCAAAGCACACCTTCTCAGCATCTGTGCATCCTGTGGTGGTCAGGTCCCTTCCAATCCTGCGGAGCCAGTCATCAGCAACAATCGGCTCAGTGCTACTGGAAAACACCGGTGGATTTAACATCAGAAAACAGGCTAAGTTGTCAACTGGATGAGGTGGTGGTGGGTTGTTGTTGTTGTTGCCTTGGTTCTGGACTAGTAGCTGCATTAAGGCATCCTGCTGTTGGATCAACTGGGTGAGCTCCTGTGGGAAGACAAATCTGGGGTCACGTCTCGGAGGTATCTGATAGGTTTAGAGGGGAGAGATTATAATAGAGTGAGGTCTAAGGGGAAAATCACTACCCATATGCACATGAGACAAATACATTCATATCACACCACTCAATTCAAACAAGGGCATACAATCGATCTAGCTACCGTTACAAAATACTCTGACTACTACTATATACAAGGGGGAATACTACTGATAATATGGTGGTCGACTAAAAATTTTGATTGGAAGAAGAATCCATGATATCTGCTCCAGCTTCGTCTTCATAATCATCATCACCGTCGGGGTCAGAGTCAGTGTTGTCGATGATGATGTAGTCTTCGGGATGGTCATCACCTCCTGGCGCAGGGTCTCCCATGAATATTCCTAGCTTCTTCTTTAGGTCTTCATTCTTCTTCAGTAGTACTACAATTCCCTCTTCATATCCATCACATGTAGACTTGAGTTCCTCTTCTAGCTCAATGTTCATGGTCATCACCTTCTTCAGGTCTATCATGCTGGCGCACATCTGGTTCTCCTGACGACGAATGTGTTGGTTTAACTCTTGGATGTAGGCTGCAATGGACTTGTCACTCCTGGTGCAAATCACCCCCCATTGCTCATCTCGGTGTCCACATATCTGGTAGATGGTGTCCTTAAGATCCTTGTGGTAAACTTCGCCTATGCATCCCATGGTGATGTGAGCTGCCATGCTCTTTCCTAGACTCCAGGTTGGTGCATCAAAGGAAAACTCTATGGGCTCAGTAACTGGTGTGAATGTCCTTCCTGGAACATGTACTCGAACTGTCGAGCACTCTTCTTCCTGTAGAGTGGTGGTGTAGGTCCCCGTGAAGCTTGGTATTCCGATGTTCAGGTATCTAGTGGCCTCCTTCAAGTGTCGTCCAAAAGGGGTGTCTTCATCGGGTTGAGCAAACTTGTTCCTTGGGTCCGCCATCTATAGAGTGGAAAGAGGAGAAGATTCAGAAATGAGTAGAGAAGAGTGTCCTATGGCTCATCTTAGTGGTCTCTTCCTACAGTCAGCATGTGCTTTGATACCATCTTGTAGCGATCCGACCTCAAACGGTCAAATCTCTGTGTATAAGTTTCATCCCTGGATTGGTAATGCTGACACACACAATACTCGAGGAATTATAATAGAGTTCAATCACACACTTATTACATCGAATGTCTCAAAGAGAGTACTTATTACAATAATATGGCTGAAGGCCATCTAAAATAAGATAACAACGGAAGCTTCGAAGGTAAATGAGTCCATCAACTCCAACGACATAGCTGAGTGCATGACAACGACCTAGTGCACCTTACTCTTCGTCTGAAAACTCTGCAACATAATACATTGTAGCCTGTGTTGGTCAGCACATGGAATATGCTGGCAAGATAGAACTATAAAACAATGAACATGGAACAGCTATAACTATATGCATATTTGGCCGGTGGAGGCTCTATGGCTATTGTTGCAGAAAGCTAGTTTTCCCATACAACAAAGGAATCTATTTTATTTAACTACACAGTTTGTTGAGAACATTGAGAAGGTTCCCCCAACTCAATCCCAAATTAAATAATCATCAACCCAACAAATTAATTAAATAGAGTGATGAGATCAAATCAATAATTCAAGTACCAGATACTCAAGATGTCCATAACCGGGGACACAGCTAACCATGATTAGTTTATACACTCTGCGGAGGTTTGCACACTTTTCCCCACAAGACTCGATCTCCTCCATTGGATTTATCGCACTACATGCTGTTTGAGAAACAGATGATCAAGACACAGTCTTTTAGAAGTATTAACTCTTTACTCTGGGTAGACAGTACCACCTACATCCCCTACATCTGCTAGCCTACCACTGGAAGAGGTCACACAACATACTCAACTATGCCAGAGCCCATAATGGCTTGTGGCTGCACACGGGAGTTTCCAGCATGAATAATCTTATGATCCCTTTGAGCCTGGGTGGAAAACCGTAGGATGATCACACGGGTACTCCGGGATATCCCAGGACAACGCTGGATTGCTCCAGGTGCCCAGACAACCACTGGGTGCTCCAGGGTGCCTCAACCAATCCACCCAGATGTGTATTAAAGTAGCCACCTTAAGTTTAACCATTAATTAAAACTCCCACATCTGTCATGGATCACTCAAACCAAACCACGTCTACGAGCATAGCATAGCGATATAAGCATAACATAAAAGTAACTCCCAGAGTTTGAAAATAAAGACAATAGGTTCTACCTCATCACTACTTCCCAATACCCACAAGTGTTCAAGTCCTAACCATGCAGCGTTTGAGGATTGAAACTAATGCAAAAAACTGGGTAATAAAGGGTATGATCAAAGTGTTACTTTCCTTGCCGACAATTTGAAAACACTAGTGACTCGTAGTAGCATGCTTCGCACTCTAGAAACTCTATCGTGAACAAACAATACATACATAAGAACTCAAGCATAAGATGCAAGGGTAAAACTCAAATAAAAAGATCCCAATTGAAAGTTCAACTGAAGAGTGCTACCTCTTGAGAACTGTGTTGGTTTTCCCTTGAAGAGGAAAGGGTGATGCAGCAAAGTAGCGTAAGTATTTCCCTCAGTTTTTGAGAACCAAGGTATCAATCCAGTAGGAGACTACAGGCAAGTCCCTCGTACCTACACAAACAAATAAGAACCTCGCAACCAACACAATAAAAGGGGTTGTCAATCCCTTCACGGTCACTTACGAGAGTGAGATCTGATAGATATAATAATATTA
This sequence comes from Triticum dicoccoides, assembly GCF_002162155.2. NCBI lineage: Eukaryota > Viridiplantae > Streptophyta > Magnoliopsida > Poales > Poaceae > Triticum > Triticum dicoccoides. The sequence continues at coordinate 91,677,795 of NC_041388.1, forward strand.
AGATAAATATTTTTGGTATTTTTATGATGTAGATTGGAAAATAAAGATTGCAAAATAAATGGTAATAGAAATAGCTTGTTGACGGAAGATTAATATAAAGGAGAATAGACCCGGGGGCCATAGGTTTTACTAGTGGCTTCTCTCAAGATAGCATAAGTATTATGGTGGGTGAACAAATTACTGTCGAGCAATTGATAGAAAAGTGCATAATTAAGAGAATATCTAGGCATGATCATGTATATAGGCATCACGTCCATGATAAGTAGACCGAAACAATTCTGCATCTCCACACATCGACCGCTATCCAGCATGCATCTAGAGTATTAAGTTCATAAGAACAGAGTAACGCATTAGGCAAGATGACATGATGTAGAGGGATAAACTCAAGCAATATGATATAAACCCCATCTTTTTATCCTCGATGGCAACAATACAATACATGCCTTGTTGCCCCTGCTGTCACTGGGAAAGGACACCGCAAGATTGAACCCAAAGCTAAGAACTTCTCCCATTGCAAGAAAGATCAATCTAGTAGGCAAAACCAAACAGATAATTCGAAGAGACTTGCAAAGATAACCAATCATACATAAAATATTTCAGAGAAGAATCAAATATAGTTCATAGATAAACTTGATCATAAACCCACAATTCATCGGATCTCGACAAACACACCGCAAAAAGAGTTACATCAAATAGATCTCCAAGAAGATCTAAGAGAATATTGTATTGAGATCCAAAGAGAGAGAGAAGAAGCCATCTAGCTAGTAACTATAGACACGAAGGTCTGAAGTAAACTACTCACACATCATCGGAGGGGCCATGGAGTTGATCTAGAGGCCCTCCGTGATCGATTCGCCCTCCAGCAGAGCTCCGGAAAAGGGCCAAAGATGGGATCTCTTGGGAACAGAAGGTTGCAGCGGTGGAAATAGGGTTTCGTGGTGCTCCTGGATGTTTTGGTGTATAAGAATATATATAGGAGGAAGAAGTAGGTGGGTGGAGCCACGAGGGGCCCACGAGGGGGGAGGGCGCGCCCCTGCCCCGTGGCCTCCTCGTTGGTTGCTTGGCGTCCACTCCAAGTCCCCTGGATCACGTTTGTTCCAAAAATAACTCTCTTGTAGTTTTTATTCCGTTTGATATTCCTTTTCTGCAAAACACTGAAATAGGCAAAAAACAACAATTTGCACTGGTCCTTGGTTTAGTAGGTTAGTCCCAAAAATAATATAAAAGTGTATAAATAAGCCCATTAACATCCAAAACAGATAATATAATAGCATGGAACAATCAAAAATTATAGATACATTGGAGACATATCAAAGAGCTTCGATTTTTAAAAAGAATCAATCGAATCAGAGCAATGAAACTCAAACTATGATCAAAAGAAGTTCGAATTCAAATCTGCATGAAATCAAATTTTAAATTGTCAAAACCATGTTCAAGTTGATTATCTATAAAGAGGGGAACAAGATGAAGATTTTGGCGTTGGTTTCACTAGATTTGCACAAGCGAGAAAAAAATTGCGAGGGTTTGAAGATCAGGGACTAATCTGTGAGAAAAGTAATCGTGGATAGATCCCTGGCCGAAAATAAAATAAAAAGAAAAACCTATCAAACGAACATTCGCTAACAGAACCAAACGAATGAATGTGTTCGTTCAAACAAGCTAAACAGTAAACGTTTGTCGGTGGGAACGATACCTATGTGATCACTAGGACCCCTTCTACGGTTGGCGGGCGCGGAGTTGTGCAAAGAGCGGGTCTAGTAGCAAGCGCAAGGATTGTTTACCCAGGTTCGGGCCGCAAGGATGCATAATACCCTAGTCCTGCTTTGGTGTATATTTGAGTGTTCTTGAGCTTCCGAACTAGCTGCAGTGCGTGCGTAGTCCAAAAGGTCCGAATCCTTCTCTAGTACGCCTCAGGGCTCCTTTTATAGTCAAAAGGGGTTACCAAAGTGGCACAAAGGAGGTGGAAGGGTAAACCGTGTACAAGATTATCGCCTGTCATTATAGGACAAGGTGCATTAAATGCAATCCTTAGGTGTTCGGACGGTAACGAGGCCCGTCCCATCCGTCGTCGTTCCGTCTCGCTCCAACGTGCGTCCAGGAGAACGAGGCATGTAGCGCCACGTAAGCTGGCAGGCTGCTGACATGGCATGGTGGTAGGGTCTTCACTAAGATCTGAATGCCACCACGTAGGTGCATTCCCAGCTGGTTTGGCTGGCAGCTGCATGGGAACGGCGGTGGGGTCTTGGCAGACGTGGGCCTGGCTGTGGCCCCGCAGGTGTCCTCGGCAAGGGTCTTGCTGTGGCATCGCGGTCTTCCCCGGCAAGGATCTTGCCGGGGGTCTCGTGGATTTCCTTGGCAAGGATCTTGCCGAGGATCGTCGTCTTCTGGTCCTCATCCAATCTTGTGTGCCTATGATCTTCTCGAAGATCTGCATGCCACCATGGAGGTGCCTCCCGAGCCTTGGTTCCAATGTGGATGATGGTGTTGGAACCCTTGGGCTCAAGGGTGACGCGCTCTGTTGGCATTGGGCAAGTTGCCCCGGCAAGGGTCTTGCCGGGGGAGTCCACCTCGCCCTCTTGCTCTTTGTGTCTTATGGTCTTGGCATTGTTGTGGTTGCCTTGTGCTTTTGCTTCTTCTTCTCCGCTGGGTATGGCCGCAGGCGCAGCTCTAACTGTCCGCGCACAAGTAAAGGGGTACAAAAGAGAGCCCCTACTTTTGTGCACCGACAAGAGCCCCCGGGCCTGGGCCATACATAAGCGCGATGCACTGTTGGGCTAGGCCCAAAACACTGCGCGGGCATGCGGGGCCGGGTTTTATTGCTGTAACTTTCTTGCCCGTCGCACTTCCCCACGACCCGCGTTGAATGCATGATGTGGGGGTCGTGTGCGGAATGACCGGAGCATGCTTGCGTCACCCGTGGTGAGCACCAAAGAGGTGGCTTGCATGTTCTCTCAAAAAGTCGAAGCCGCCGCTCATTTACTCTCTACGCCTCGGGACCGTCATTCCAGGTTTCCCATTATGCCTGCTCCTTACACCACGTACGCCGCATGCACGTCGTGGGGTAGGTGATAGACGCATGGAATACAAGAAGACGTGCGGGGGTCGATACTCACGTGCCTTCGATTGGGCAGGGAGGGCGGTCGATGGCCTCGCTTGCTGCCACTTTAATGAGCCGGATTTGAGCGGGCTCTTCAGGGGCATAGAGCTAGTATTTCGGCCTCCCCTCCCCAACTATAAAAAGGGAACTCAGGGGTAGGAGGAAGAGCATCTCCCTGCGTCTCCCCTTCGTCGCCATCCCCACTCACGGTCATGGCGTGGGGGCGTGGCCACGGCCGTTCTTTTGCGGAGGCGACCAGGTCCTCTTCCCGCCAGAGGGCTGCGGCGGTCAAGGAAGAGCCAGATGCCCAGGGTGACAACCATGCTCGAGGTGGGGCTGCCGGACGGGGCCGCGGTCGGCGAGGCGGTCGAGGCAGAGGCGGTCGTGGAAGGGGGATGCCTGTGTCGCCTCCGTCTCCATCGCCATCTCCTCCGCCAACTCCTCCTACTTTGCCGAGTGGCCACGTCAGGGACTCGACACTCGAGTTTATCCTGAAGCTGCGTAGGCCACTGCGCTACTGCCTTCGTCTTCCCCGGGCGTTCGCAAGGGAGCTAGAGATCGACCAGCCACCACGGCTAAGGCTTCACATGAAGGGGTGTTGCCATGGCGACATGTGGGTGAACACAGGGTTCCCCGCCCCTGAAGTGATGCTCCTTCACCGGGGCTGGAAAACCTTTGCATGTTCCCATTTCTTAATGGATGGGCATGTCCTCTGCTTGAAGCTAGCGGAGAGCGATATGCTCTCCATCAAGGTCTTCGGGTGCTCGGGACACAGGCTAGGGTGCTGTGCGGAGAGCTCGACTGATGGTGAAAGCTCCTCTTCGGGCGAGAATGATGAGGAGGACAGTGACAACGACGATGAGGGTAGTGGGTGGGAGGATGACACGTCTGATTAAGCATCAGACACACCATTCCTGGACGACACCGGCAGCACCATCATCTGCATAGCCAGCTCCTTGAACTTCCTGGGGTCGTCGCCTTGGGCGGCTGGCGTTGGAGGGACGGGGAAGACAAAGAAGGTGGGTGGCGGGCCATCAAGTCAGAGTACGATGGCCTCAACACCTTCGTCGCGTATTGCCGGGTGGCTGCCTCATCTTTCAGCTCTTCCTCAGGCACCATCATCACCGGCCTCCTTCCAGATGATCGCCGACATGTTCTCTTGGCATCTTCGGCTGCTCATACCTCACCTAGGCAATCCTTTTTCCTTTCTGCGATCTTGTTCTGTTCCCTAAGGAGAGGGACAAGAAAGGGATTACATGCATCTTATCTCTTTTTAGTTTTTAAGCCTATGGGCCTTTCTAAGATTTAAATCTCGTAACCCCCTTGCTCATGTATGCATTCCGTACGAATTGTACTTGTAAGCAACGTATTAATGAGGAGAAGGGTGTTTGCCGGGTCTTGTTTGCGCATGGGAAAGGGCCACACCAAGGAACGAGTCCTTGTTATCTTAAGATAAACACTGTACCCCGGCAACAAGCCTTGCTATCTTTCTGCTCTATGGCTCGGCTACACTCACGCCCTTGGCGGAGGTTGGGGCTAAGTAGGATTAGGCCCTTTGCTCGTCCCCTTCCCATCGCACTACAACCAAGTCCCGGCCCAAAGTAAGGTTTTCGAACACGGGACAGAGGGAGCAAGATGGTATGAGGTCGAGCGAAGTCTCGTACGTTCAAGTTTCATACGGAGGACAAAGTGGGGGAAAAAGACTTATCTGATGTGCAGCCCCCAGCAATCTTGGCTTGCCGTGATCGGATCCTTAGACCTGCAGCCCCCGGCAACCTTGGCTCGTGGGGTCGGGGTGTCGGCCTGTTCTCTTTCTTCCAAACAGCTCAGTAGAAGTGTCCATGCACTCTGTGAACCAAAAAGGCTGGGAAGGAACAGAAAGACGCATACCCGACCTCTATGCTAAGGGTTAGTCACTGCGAAGCACTATCAACCCTAACACACATAGCGAGACTCAACCTAGCCTGCATGCTAAAACTTAGGGCGTCAGCGCTTCATTTGTTTATGCTCAGGGTCTGCACCTAGCTTTGTACAAAGGGTTACATGCCTTGCCGGCAAGACTTGTACAAAAGGTGGTTTGCCAGGGAGCCCGACAACCGCGCCTTATGGGTAAAACTTGCGAAGATGTTCGATGTTCCAGGAGTTGCTCACTAGAATACCATCTTCGGTCTCCGGGCGGACTGCGCCGGGCCTGGCGTATTACCCAATAAGGGCCTACCCACTTTGGCATCAACTTGTTGGAATTCTTGGCCGACTGAACATGCTGAGGAACAAGGTCGCCTTCCTCAAAGCTTCGGGCGCGAACCTTGCGGCTATGACAGAGGCGCAAGGCTTGCAGGTAGCGTTTAGCTCACACAGCCGCCCAAAGATTATCTTCCTCGAGGAGCGTTGCATCATCTTGCCGCAACTGCTCTTGCTCAAGCTCATCATAAGCAAGCACTCAAGGTGACCCGTGCATGAGTTCCATTGGGAGAACTGCTTCTGCCCCGTAAACGAGGGAGAAAGGGGTTTGGCCGATGGCTCGATTTGGTGTCGTTCTGATTGACCAAAAAACCGTTGGCAATTCATCAATCCAGCGCCGTCCGCACTTGTGTAGCCTGTCAAAAGTTCTTGTCTGGAGGCCTCGCAATACTTCAGCATTTGCCCTCTCAGCCTGGCCATTGCTTCGTGGGTGTGCAATAGAAGCAAAACAGACCTTGCTGCTGAGGTCCTGGATGTACTGCATGAAGGTGCGGCTCATGAACTGCGTGCCGTTGTCGGTGATGACCCTATTTGGCACACCAAAATGGCAGACTACGGCCGACTATGCTGTCACCTTTCTCACTGCCTCCACCTCCGACCACTTTGTGAACTTGTCGACTGCGACGTACAAGTACTCAAAGCCCCCGACAGCACGGGGAAAGGGGGTCAGTATGTCGATCCCCCAGACCGAGAATGGCCAGGAAAGAGGGATTGTCTGGAGAGCTTGAGCTGGTTGATGATGCTTCTTTGAATGGAACCGGCACACTTCACACTTGGTTACTAAGGCTGTTGCATCCTAGAGGTCGGTGGGCCAAAAGAAACCTTGCCGGAACGCCTTGCCGGCAAGGGCTCTTGACCCTATGTGGGAACCAGAAATGCCTCCGTGGATCTCTGCCAACAGCTCCAGTCCTTCCTCCCGGGGAATCCACTTCAATTTCACACCATTCGGTATTTTTCTGTATAGAACATCGTCGATGAACTGATACATGGCAGATCGACGGGCTACTTTCTCCGCTTCTTCCCGCTCCTCCGGAAGTTCCCCTGTTTGGAGGAATCAGATGGTATGCTGTGCCCATGCCGGAGCCTGAGGCTCGACGACAAGGGCTAAAGGTGTTTCCTCTGCCATGGGAGCGGCTGTCTCCACGGCTAGGGCTTGACTCCCTGCCGGAGTCTGTTGCCCCATGGTAGGCCCAGCGTCCACGGCAACGCCCTTGCCGGCGGCTCCAAGGAGCTTAGCAGGAATGTACTTGCCGAGGCCTGATTTCCTCCGCTTGTTCTGCCCTGTCGATGGTTCAATGGATGGTTGAGTGAATCGAAGCACAAAAGTACCTGGTTCCACAGGCAATTTGTAGGCAGCGCGTTTCGACAAGTAGTCGGCGATGTCGTTCTCCACTCGGGGAACATGTTGTAACACCCTCGATGCGACTATAGCTCCCACGTGTCGAGGCACGACTTAGAGACATAATCGCATTGAAGGCATATGTCGCAAGTAAGGTAATCTTTACACATCCCATGCAATATAATAATAAAGGGGAGATAACATAGTTGGCTTACACTCGCCACGTCAATCAAGGTACATAAATAACATTACATCATCCAAACACTCATGGCCCGACTACGGCGCCAAAGTAAAAGATAACCCAACATGCGACACGGGCCCGATCACCCCCAACTAGGAACCACTACTGATCATCAGGAAAGGAAACATAATAACGTTGAGAGTCGTCGTCGAACTCCCACTTGAGCTCGAGCGCGTCACCTGGAGCGGAATCATCAGGCCCTGCATCTGGTGTAATAGGTAATCTGTGAGCCATAGGGACTCAGCAATCTCGTACCCTCGCGATCAAGACTATTTAAGCTTATAGGTAAGACAAGGTAAGAATATATGTGGAGCTGCAACAAGCGACTAGCATAATATGGTGGCTATCCTATTCGCAAAAGAGAGCGAGAAGAGGAGGCAAAGCACGAGCGAGAAACTAGAGAGCAACCTGCGCAAGCATTACTCCAACACCGTGTCCACTTCCCGGACTCCGCCGAGAAGAGGCCATCATGGTAACTCACACGGTTGATTCATTTTAATTAAGTTAAGGTTCAAGTTATCTACAACTGGACATTAACAAATTCCCATCTGCCCATAACCGCGGGCACGGCTTTCGAAAGTTCAAATCCCTGCAGGGGAGTCCCAACTTAGCCCATGACAAGCTCTCACGGTCAACGAAGGAATAGACCTCCTCCCAAGACGTTCCGATCAGACTCGGTATCTCGGTTCTTCAAGACACTTCGACAGGTTAAAACAAGACCAGCTACACCGCCCGAATGTGCCGACAAATCCCGATAGGAGCTGCACATATCTCGTTCTCAGGGCACACTCAGATGAGACTAGCTACGAGTAAAACCAACCCTCAAGTTTCCATGAGGTGGCCCCGCAGGCAGCTCAGTCGGACCAACACTCAGAGGAGCACTGGCCCGGGGGGGTTTAAATAAGATGACCCTCGGGATCCGAAAACCCAGGGGAAAAAGAGGCTAGGTGGAAAATGGTAAGACCAAGGTTGGGCATTGCTGGAAAAGCTTTAATCAACGCGAACTATCAAGGGGTTCCCATTATAACCCAACCGCGTAAGGAACGCAAAATCCGGGAACATAACACTAATATGACGGAAACTAGGGCGGCAAGAGTGGAACAAAACACTAGGCGAGAGGCCGAGCCTTCCACCCTTTACCAAGTATATAGATGCATTGAGATAATAAGATAATATAATGATATCCCAACAAGTAAATAAATGTTCCAACAAGGAACTGCCTCCAAACTTCACCTGCAACTAGCAACGCTATAAGAGGGTCTGAGCAAAGCGGTAACATAGCCAATCAACGGTTTGCTAGGACATGGTGGGTTAGAGGTTTGACATGGCAATTTGGGAGGCTTGAAAGCAAGTGGTAGGCATCGTAGCATTGGCATAGCAAAAGAGTGAGCAATCTAGCATAGCAAAGAAAGTAGTGATTTCAAGGGTATGATCATCTTGCCTGCAAAGTTGTCAGAGTTGACTGGATCCTCGAAAGCAAACTCAACGGGCTCCTCGTTAGCGAACTCGTCTCCCGGCTCTACCCAAACAAGACAAACAAGCAACAAGGACACAATCAACCACGTGCAAAGCTCAAACAACATGATGCAAAGATGATATGCTATGCGGGATGCGATGCGGGATGCATCTGCAAGATTTGACAAGGAATGCATGAATCTGGCCTCAACATGGGAATCCAAGTGTTCCACTGGAAAGATGAGATGAAATCGCTTGAAAAAACGATATAAAGAATGCCGGAATCGGAGTTACGGTTTGGAAATGGCAAGCGATTAAAATATGACACCGGTCTACGATTTACAGCAAGTAGCCATCTAAATGCAATGAGATGAACATGCTACAACACTCAAACATGACAACAAAATACATGGCAGGGATGCACTCAATATGCTTAACAAAAGTCTAGCACCGAGCCACGGCCAAATCATCCATTAACAGGTTCAAACAAGCATGACAAAAATGCATATGGCAAATAGATCTCAGACTTAGTGAAATTAACACTTGTCTGGAATTTCAGATCAAGTAGCCCTCTTCGGAGCCACAAAACTGCATGCTACAGGACCTGAACATGGCAAAGTAAAGCATGGCATGGAGCTACTCAAAGATCTTAACAAAAGTCCCTTAGTGACCTTGAGCCAAAAGGGATCAGAAAATACAATTGCAAGCATGTGAACATTGCAAAAACATAATCAGTTTTCAGACTTAGTGAAAACTGGAGCATGCTGAAAACAGATATCAAGTAGGCTTGTTTACGAGCTCGATGCACTCACTACGGAGAAAGTCATGGCAAACTAAGCATACAACCATAAAGAACACACAAAATGCAAGCTAGACATGGCAACAACAATAGCATAGCATGCACGGGTCAACTATAACATCATCGGCAAAATTGCAAACAAGTTGACAATCTGCCCAGATTCACAAAGTAGCAAAAGTAGAGCTCGATTGACTCAAGCTAGGGTGCTCCATAATTGCAAACTAGGACATGGATGGATAGAGCACTACAAGATTAACAAAACTTCCTTCCTGATCATCCTCAAAAGAGGCACGGATCACTAGGACACAACATGAACATATGGCCGTATGAAATAAACAGCCCAAGGACTTGGTGGAATTGCTAAGTCCCTAAAATCAGCACTACCAAGTGCCTCACTTTGCAAGCTCGTGCTAGTCACCACACACATCACAAAAATACATGGGTTTCACCTCTGGAAAGATGGCAAAACCCTTAACAAAACATATGTAGAGCTTATGGGCATATCCTGCACACAATAATCATGGCGAAAATGACAAATATGCAAAAGGAGTAGCAGATCTGACAAATATCTCAAGTAGCCCTCTTCTAACAGAATTTCTGGCATCAAGATGAACTCAAATGAAAATGATGCAGTGTAATGGAATGATGTACTTTCTGAGATGAACATTTTGATATGCTATATGCCCAAAACGGAGCTACGGATGCAAAGTTATGACGCGATGAACAGGAGCACATGGATTATGGTTTCGGGAGAAAGTCAACCGAGAAAATATCTCAGATCTGGATCTGGCACGGATTACGGAGATCGCCAGAGTCACTGTTCACGGCCGGAGAAGAAACTCGCCGGAGGAGGGGGGCTCGCCGGCCGGACCCGAGGGAGAGGAGGAGGCGGCGGACTCCGGGGTCGGCGGTGGCGGGCGCGGCGGCCGGATGCGGCGGCGCCGGCGATGGCGCGC
>NC_041388.1:91688368-91697895 GCF_002162155.2 Triticum dicoccoides
GGGCGGAGGAGGCGAGGCGCAGGCGGCGAGGTGAGAGGCGCGGGGGGCGAGGCGCGCGGGCCGGGAGGGCCTCCCGCGGGCTCTCCGGGCCGGCGCGGTAGGTGGAGGCGGCGGCGAATGGGAGGGCGACAAGTGGCGGCGGCGGTTGGATCCGGACGCGTCCGGCTCGACGCGGACGTTGTCCGACGGCGCGAGGAGGAGCGGATCTAGGGTTTCGCCCGGGATTAGAAATGTGGGGATATATATATATATAGGCATAGGAGGAGCTAGGAGAGTCCAAATGAGGTGCAGTTTTCGGCCACGCGATCGTGATCGAACGCTCTAGATGATGGAGCAGGTTTAGGTGGGTTTTGGTCCAAAATGGAGGGGTGTTGGGCTGCAACACACACAAGGCCTTTTCGGTCCCTCGGTTAACCGTTGGAGTATCAAACGAAGTCCAAATGGTACGAAACTTGACAGGCGGTCTACCGGTAGTAAACCAAGGCCGCTTGGCAAGTCTCGGTCCATTCTGGAAATGTTTAATCCCCACACACGAAAGAAAGCTAGAAAAGACCACCGGAGGAGAACGAAGCGCCGGAAGGCAAAACGGACAACGGGGAAAATGCTCGAATGCATGAGACGAACACGTATGCAAATGCAATGCACATGATGACATGATATGAGATGCATGACAACGACAACAACACACGGAGACAAAAACCCGAACCCGAGAAAATAAAATAACTTAACACCGGAAACGGCAAGAGTTGGAGTACAAATTGGGAAAGTAATATCCGGGGTGTTACAACACTCCACCACTACGAAAGGGTCTCGCCCCAAGATCTAGGACTGAAAGAACGCCGGGTACTCAGAACGGAGATGATCCTCGCGTTCCCAGGTAGCTTCACGGTCGGAATGGTGTGACCACTTGACTTTGAGGAATTTGATAGACTTATTGCGAGTCTTGCGTTCTGTCTCTTCAAGAATAGCAACTGGGTTCTCACGATAGGAAAGATCTTCTCGGAGCTCAATGTCCTCGAAGTTGATGGTGCGGTCAGGAGTCTTGAAGCACTTTTGAAGCTGAGAGACATGGAACACATCATGAACATTTGCAAAGTTTGAAGGAAGCTCGAGTTGATAGGCGAGATCGCCTCTCTTGCTGACAATCTTGAAAGGTCCCATGTATCTAGGGGCAAGCTTCCCTTTGATACTGAAGCGACGAGTACCTTTCATAGGAGAGACGTGGAGGTAAACATGATCTCCGATCTCGAAAGCCAAATCACGGTGCTTACTATCATAGTAGCTCTTCTGGCGGGATTGGGCTGCTTTGAGGTTATCTCAAATGACTTTGCACATTTCCTCTGCCTCTGTGATTAAGTCATTTCCGAGAAGCTGACGTTCACCAGTTTCAGACCAGTTGAGAGGGGTACGGCACTTCCTGCCATACAGAATTTCAAATGGGGCCTTGCCCGAACTTGCTTGAAAACTGTTGTTGTAGGAGAATTCAGCATAAGGAAGACAATCCTCCCACTTCATGCCGAAGGAGATCACACAAGCCCTGAGCATATCTTCAAGAATCTGGTTGACACGCTCGACTTGACCGCTAGTTTGAGGATGGAAAGCTGTGCTGAAGAGGATGTTGGTGCCCATGGTCTTCTGAAAAGAATCCCAAAACTTGGAGGTAAAGATGCTGCCACGGTCTGAAGAGATCACTTGTGGAATACCATGCAGAAAGACAATCCGAGAGGTATAGAGTTCCACCAATTGAGCTGCAGTGATCGACTCTTTGATAGGCAGGAAGTGAGCCACTTTGGTGAGTTTGTTGATGACAACGAATATAGCACCATTGCCACGCTTGGACTTTGGAAACCCAGTCACGAAGTCCATTTCAATGTGGTCAAACTTCCATTCTGGAATGGCAAGAGGTTGGAGGAGACCAGCTGGCCTTTGGTGTTCTGCCTTCACTCTTCTACAGACATCACATTCATTCATGAATTGAGCAATCTCGCGCTTCATTCGAGTCCACCAATAATCCTGCTTAAGGTCTTGATACATCTTCGTGCTCCCGGGGTGGATGGAGAGGAGAGAATTGTGAGCCTCGTTCATGATCACTTTACGGAGGTCACCTTTGGGCACAACAATACGATCCTCAAAGAAGAGAGTGTCCTTGTCGTCAAGGCGGTAGCACTTGTACTTGGGTTGACTCTTGGCAATCCCAATCTTCACCTTTTTCACCATAGCATCAAGAAGCTGGGCTTGGCGAATCTGGTCTTCTAAGGTAGGAGAGACTTGAAGGTTGGCGAGGAAACCTTGAGGAACAACTTGCAGATTAAGTTTGCGAAAAGCTTCACAAAGCTCGGGTTGATAAGGCTTGAGAATCAGGCTATTGCAGTAAGCCTTTCTGCTCAATGCATCAGCAATCACATTGGCCTTGCCTGGAGTATACTCGATACTCGGATTATACTCTTGAATCATTTCGACCCATCGAGTTTGCCTGAGGTTGAGATTAGGCTGAGTGAAAATGTACTTGAGACTCTTGTGATCAGTGAAAATGTCCACTTTTCTTCCCAATAGAAGATGTCTCCAAGTCAAAAGAGCATGCACAACTGCCGCCATCTCGAGATCATGAGTGGGGTAGTTCTTCTCATTAGGCTTCAGTTGGCGAGAGGTATAAGCAACAACTTTCTTCTCTTGCATCAATACTGCGCCAAGACCTTGGAGAGAGGCATCACAAAAGACCTCGTACGGTTTGGATTCATCAGGCGGAGTCAGAACTGGAGCAATGATCAATTTCTCTTTCAAAGTGTTGAAAGCAATGTCACACTCCGGAGACCAAACGTACTTGACGTGCTTTTGGAGAAGATTAGAGAGAGGCTTCGCGATCTTAGAAAAGTTTTCAATGAATCTTCGGCAGTAGCTTGCGAGACCGAGGAAGCTATGGAGTTGCTTCACATTCTGAGGAGGTTCCCAATTCACAATTGCAGAAACCTTCTCGGGATTCACGGCAATGCCCTTGGCAGAGATGATATGACCAAGATAAAGAACCTCATCGAGACAAAATTTGCACTTGGAGAAGTTTGCGTAGAACTGGTGTTCTCTGAGCTTATCAAGCACCAAATGCAAGTGTTTGGCATGATCTTCCTTGTTCTTCGAGAAAACCAGAATGTCGTCGAGATAGACCAAAACGAAGTCATTGGTGTAGGAGTTGAAGATGAAGTTCATCATGTGAGAGAACATCAGAGGAGCGTTGACGAGGCCAAAAGACATGACGGTGTATTCATATGAACCATAGCTTGTCCTAAAAGCCGTCTTGGGAATATCTTGCTCACGGATACGAATCTGATGATAACCCATACGGAGATCAAGCTTGGAGAATACTTGGGCACCTTTGAGTTGTTCGAACAGCTCGTTGATGTTGGGAAGTGGATATTTGTTCTTTATGGTCTTCTTGTTCAATGGACGGTAATCAACACAAAGTCGGTCCGTTCCATCCTTCTTCTTCACAAAAAGAACACCACAACCCCATGGAGAAGAACTAGGCCAGATGAGACCCATTCTTTCTTGAATATCGAGTTGCTTCTTCAGCTCCTTCAACTCTTTAGGTCCGAGCTTGTAAGGACACTTGCACACAGGTTCCGTGCCAGGCTCAAGATCAATGACGAATTCAACTGGCCGGTGCGGAGGCATTCCTGGAAGCTCTTCTGGAAAGACGTCTTGATATTCGCAAACGACTGGAATTTGCGAGATAGCATCCAGTTCACCCTTCTCATTGATAGAAAACAGACGGATATTATTATCCCGAGCGGCAAAGACAATTACATCCTCAGACGAATGAGTCAATTGAATCTGCCTGGCTGCACAATCAAGCTGAGCCTTGTGCTTAGAAAGCCAATCCATCCCGAGAATAAGATCAATATCCGAGTTACCAAGAACCATTGGAGAAGCCAGAAACTTGAAATCACCCATCAAGATAGAAATATCCGGAACCATCATACTAGAACTCAGACGCTTAGCCGGAGAGATGACTTGCATAGCTCTAGGTAAAGCCTTAGTACTAAAATTGTTCTCCGATGCAAATGGGAATGACATGAAGGAATGCGATGCACCAGAGTCAAAAAGTACTTTTGCAGGAATATCATTAACAGGAAGGTTACCCATGATGACATCTGATGAGTCCTCTGCCTGAGCTGCATTCATCAAGTTGACCTTGGCGTGCTTGGAGTTATGCTTGACCACAGCTGTACTTGCCGATCTGACAGGAGGAGGAGGAGGGAGACATCTCTGGTTGAAGCACTTGTTGGCATAGTGACCCTTCTGTTGGCACTTGTTGCACGTGACCTCTGAAAGCGGACGGTGGTACGGAGCACTCGATCTTGGAGGTTGAGACGAAGTCTTGTTCTGAAAGCCAGGGTTGGGTGGGTGGGAAGATCCACTGCCACCTTTGCTCTTCTGCTGATACGGCTGACGGAACGGAGGAGGAGGAAGCCAATACTTCTGTTGCTTGGCCACTTGAGTAGAGGAAGAAGGAGTAACATCTCTGACTCGCTTCTTGGAAGCATCACACCTCAACTGAGCAGCCTCTTGCTTCAGTCCATGTTGTAGAACTCATCGTACCTCAAGGGCTCAAAGAGAACAAGAGCGAGCTAAATTTCTTCTCTAAGACCACCTCTGAACTGGTATATCATGCTCTTCTCATCAGGGATGTCCTGCTTGGCAAAGCGGGCGAGCTTCTGAAACAACTTGTTGTAGTCATAGACAGACAAAGAGCCTTGCTTCAGGTTGCGGAATTCCTCACGCTTGCTTTCAACCACGCTCTGAGGGATATGGTGAGCTCTGAAATCTTGACGGAATTCATCCCAAGTGATAACACGTCCACCTCTGGAGTCCTTGTACTGCTGGAACCATTCTGCAGCTTGATCTTTGAGTTGGAAGGAAGCGAACTTGACGAAATCTTCAGGCCTGACGTTACTACACTCGAAATGCTTGCACAGATCCACAAGCCAATCGTCAGCATCGGTTGCCTCAACACAATTGCTGAAAGTCTTTGGCCCATTAGCAAGGAACTGGTTGAGTGTAGCAGAGTGATTCTGATTGTTGCCTTGGTTCCCTTGGTTGCCTTGATTGCGCTCTTGAAGAATTTGCATGATCAACTGTGTGTTTGCATTGGTTGTGGCCATCACAGCTTGCCATGCCTCCGGAGGAGGTGGAGGTGGTGGCGGATCAGGATTCGGAGTCGTGCGCGTTGGAGGAGCCATCCTGAAGAGGTTGACATCCATTAGCACATTGATAGAAAAATATTGAAGCTGAATCCAATGGAATGAAAATTGCAACATATAGTCTTCACATTCGAACAAAATGAACGAATGCATTCCTCTTGAAATGGTCACATATCCATAAATTGAGAAGCCACTTAGAATTTAGGTAGAGAAATAAATCAACAAGGTACGGATCAAGAACGAATAATCGGTAAGAAATCCCAATCTCAAACCAATATCCGTGGAAGAATAACTAGAGCTACGAGAATTCCCACCTATGAAACTCCCGAACCTTTCCGGTTATGCAATCAGGTGTTGGGGATACAGCGGAAGCATAATATCTCACCCAATTCTAGCAAATCGTACATCCATCTGTATCCATCCTTCAACACATAACCGAGAAAAACTTCGGAAACCATGTACCTCAACCTTCGAAAAGCATCCGTTATACAAGTTATGGCGATACTCCCGAACTCCCGCCCCAGTACTGGGTGGCGTCGAGGTTATCTCACCAACGAACTGCATAAAAGAGATTTTCGATATCGGCGTACTAAACTCAGGTATTCCAGAATTGCAACGATAAAATTATGACGACAACACCTCAGAGCTCAACTCCCCGGGACACTTCCACAAAACCCCTGACAGGAGGCACCAAGACAATGTTCTCATCATAAAACCATCGGAACGATTCCAAGATACCCGCGTGATCCTAAAAAAAATTAGTGAAATTTGAGAAGAGAAGAGTCAAAACTCTACGTCAGGATGCATTACCAGAGCGATGAGGAGACTGGGAAGTAAAAAAGAATTCCTAACTCCCTGATATATAATTCCTAGATGACTCAAAACATTTTTTCTAGACACAACTCGGCTGCTAAAAACGATCAAGCAATGGAGCTCCTAAGGTCGGGGAAGGCTCTGATTACCAACTTGTAACACCCTCGATGCGACTATAGCTCCCACGTGTCGAGGCACGACTTAGAGACATAATCGCATTGAAGGCATATGTCGCAAGTAAGGTAATCTTTACACATCCCATGTAATGTAATAATAAAGGGGAGATAACATAGTTGGCTTACACTCGCCACGTCAATCAAGGTACATAAATAACATTACATCATCCAAACACTCATGGCCCGACTACGGTGCCAAAGTAAAAGATAACCCAAAATGCGACACGGTCCCGATCACCCCCAACTGGGCACCACTACTGATCATCAGGAAAGGAAACATAATAACGTTGAGAGTCCTCATCGAACTCCCACTTGAGCTCGAGCGCGTCACCTGGAGCGGAATCATCAGGCCCTGCATCTGGTGTAATAGGTAATCTGTGAGCCACAGGGACTCAGCAACCTCGTACCCTCGCGATCAAGACTATTTAAGCTTATAGGTAAGACAAGGTAAGAATATATGTGGAGCTGCAGCAAGCGACTAGCATAATATGGTGGCTATCCTGTTCGCAAAAGAGAGCGAGAAGAGGAGGCAAAGCGTGAGCGAGAAACTAGAGAGCAACCTGCGCAAGCATTACTCCAACACCGTGTCCACTTCCCGGACTCCGCCGAGAAGAGGCCATCACGGTAACTCACACGGTTGATTCATTTTAATTAAGTTAAGGTTCAAGTTATCTACAACCGGACATTAACAAATTCCCATCTGCCCATAACCGCGGGCACGGCTTTCGAAAGTTCAAATCCTTGCAGGGGAGTACCAACTTAGCCCATGACAAGCTCTCACGGTCAACGAAGGAATAGACCTCCTCCCAAGACGTTCCGATCAGACTCGGTATCTCGGTTCTTCAAGACACTTCGACAGGTTAAAACAAGACCAGCTACACCGCTCGAATGTGCCGACAAATCCCGATAGGAGCTGCACATATCTCGTTCTCAGGGCACACTCAGATGAGACTAGCTACGAGTAAAACCAACCCTCAAGTTTCCCCGAGGGGGCCCCGCAGGAAGCTCAGTCGGACCAACACTCAGAGGAGCACTGGCCCGGGGGGGGGGCGTTTAAATAAGATGACCCTCGGGCTCCGGAAACCCAGGGGAAAAAGAGGCTAGGTGGCAAATGGTAAGACCAAGGTTGGGCATTGCTGGAAAAGCTTTAATCAACGCGAACTATCAAGGGGTTCCCATTATAACCCAACCGCGTAAGGAACGCAAAATCCGGGAACATAACACTGATATGACGGAAACTAGGGCGGAAAGAGTGGAACAAAACACTAGGCGAGAGGCCTAGCCTTCCACCCTTTACCAAGTATATAGATGCATTAAGATAACAAGATAATATAATGATATCCCAACAAGTAAATAAATGTTCCAACAAGGAACGGCCTCCAAACTTCACCTGCAACTAGCAACGCTATAAGAGGGTCTAACAAAGCGGTAACATAGCCAATCAACGGTTTGCTAGGACATGGTGGGTTAGAGGTTTGACATGGAAATTTGGGAGGCTTTAAAGCAAGTGGTAGCCATCATAGCATTGGCATAGCAAAAGAGCGAGCAATCTAGCATAGCAAAGATAGTAGTGATTTCGAGGGTATGATCATCTTGCCTGCAAAGTTGTCAGAGTTGACTGGATCCTCGAAAGCAAACTCAACGGGCTCCTCGTTAGCGAACTCGTCTCCCGGCTCTACCCAAACAAGACAAACAAGCAACAAGGACACAATCAACCACGTGCAAAGCTCAAACAACATGATGCAAAGATGATATGCTATGCGGGATGCGATGCGGGATGCATATGCAATATTTGACAAGGAATGCATGAATCTGGCCTCAACATGGGAATCCAAGTGTGCTACTAGAAAGATGAGATGAAATCGCTTGAAAAAACGATATAAAGAACGCCAGAATCGGAGTTACGGTTTGGAAATGGCAAGCGATTCAAATACGACACCGGTCTGCGATTTACAGCAAGTAGCCATCTAAATGCAATGAGAAGAATATGCTACAGCACTCAAACATGACAACAAAATACATGGAAGGGATGCACTCAAGATGCTTAACAAAAGTCTAGCACTGAGCCACGGCAAAATCATCCATTAACAGGTTCAAACAAGCATGGCAAAAATGCATATGGCAAACAGATCAGGTAGCCCTCTTCGGAGCCACAAAACTACATGCTACAGGACCTGAACATGGCAAAGTAAAGCATGGCATGGAGCTACTCAAAGAGCTTAACAAAAGTCCCTTAGTGACCTTGAGCCAAAAGGGATCAGAAAATACAATTGCAAGCATGTGAACATGGCAAAAACATAATCAGTTTTCAGACTTAGTGAAAACGGGAGCATGCTGAAAATAGATATCAAGTAGGCATGTTTACGAGCTCGATGCACTCACTACGGAGCAAGTCATGGCAAACTAAGAATACACCCATCAATAACACACAAAATGCAAGGTAAACATGGCAAGAACAATAGCATAGCATGCACGGGTCAACTATAACATCATCGGCAAAATTGCAAACAAGTTGACAATCTGCCCAGATTCACAAAGTAGCAAAAGTAGAGCTCGATTGACTCAAGCTAGGGTGCTCCATAATTGCAAACAAGGACATGGATGGATAGAGAACTACAATATTAACAAAACTTCCTTACTGGTCATCCTCAAAAGAGGCACGGGTCACTAGGAGACAACATGAACATATGGCCATATGAAATAAACAGCCCAAGGACTTACTGGAATTGCTAAGTCCCTGAAATCAGCACTACCAAGTGCCTCACTTTGCAAGCTCGTGCTAGTCACCACACACATCACAAAAATACATGGGTTTCACCACTGGAAATATGGCAAAACCCTTAACGAAACATATGTAGAGCTCATGGGCATATCATGCACACAATAATCATGGCAAAAATGACAAATATGCAAAAGGAGTAGCAGATCTAACAAATATCTCAAGTAGCCCTCTTCTAACAGAATTTCGGGCATCAAGATTAACTCAAATGAAAATGATGCAATGGAATGAAATGATGTACTCTCTGAGATAAACATTTTGATATGCTATATGCCCAAAACGGAGCTACGGATGCAAAGTTATGATGCGATGAACAGGAGCACATGGATTAGGGTTTCGGGAGAAAGTCAACCGAGAAAATATCTCAGATCTGGATCTGGCATGGATTACAGAGATCGCCGGAGTCACTGTTCACGGCCGGAGAAGAAACTCACCGGAGGAGGGGGGCTCGCCGGCCAGACCCGAGAGAGAGGAGGAGGCGGCGGACTCCGGGGTCGGCGGTGGCGGGCGCGGCGGCCGGATGCGGCGGTGCCGGCGATAGCGCGCGGGGTGGCCGGGCCGGGT
>NC_041388.1:91698198-91728384 GCF_002162155.2 Triticum dicoccoides
AGGAGGCGAGGCGCAGGCGGCAAGGTGAGAGGCGCGGGCGGCGAGGCGCGCGGGCCGGGAGGGCCTCCCGCAGGCTCTCCGGGCCGGCGCGGTAGGTGGAGGCGGCGGCGAATGGGAGGGCGACAAGTGGCGGCGGCGGTTGGATCTGGACGCGTCCGGCTCGACGCGGACGTTGTCCGGCGGCGCGAGGAGGAGCGTATCTAGGGTTTCGCCCGTGATTAGAAATGTGGGGATATATATATATATATAGGCATAGGAGGAGCTAGGAGAGTCCAAATGAGGTGCAGTTTTCGGCCACGCGATCGTGATCGAACGCTCTAGATGATGGAGCAGGTTTAGGTGGGTTTTGGGCCAAAATGGAGGGGTGTTGGGCTGCAACATACACGAGGCCTTTTCGGTCCCTCGGTTAACCGTTGGAGTATCAAATGAAGTCCAAATGGTACGAAACTTGACAGGCGGTCTACCGGTAGTAAACCAAGGTCGCTTGGCAAGTCTCGGTCCATTCCGGAAATGTTTAATCCCCACACACGAAAGAAAGCTAGAAAAGACCACCGGAGGAGAACGAAGCGCCGGAATGCAAAACGGACAACGGGGAAAATGCTCGAATGCGTGAGACGAACACATATGCAAATGCAATGCACATGATGACATGATATGAGATGCATGACAACGACAACAACACACGGAGACAAAAACCCGAACCCGAGAAAATAAAATAACTTAACGCCAGAAACGGCAAGAGTTGGAGTACAAATTGGGAAAGTAATATCCGGGGTGTTACACATGCTCCGCTTGTATACCGTCAAAACGCTCTTCCAGCTTCCTCACTTGATCTATGTAATCCTCCATCAATGGGATTTGGTAATCTTTGTTAACTTGCTTGATGAGAAGCTGCGAATCACCCCTGACGATGATCTTCTTGATTCCGAGGTCTGCCGCGATCCTGAGACCGACGAGCAACCCCTCGTATCCAGCAGTGTTGTTTGTTGACTTCTCCCTGGGAAAGTGCATCTAGACTACATACTTGAGGTGCTCTCCGGTGGGTGCGACGAGCAGCACACCAGCACCGGCGCCTTGAAGCGAGAAAGCCTGGTTAAAGTACATAATCCAGTCGCGACTTGTTTCCTTGCCGGGGAGAGTGGTCTCTTGAATCTCTTCGTCGGGCGTTGAGGTCAATTCCGCAATGAACTCCGCCAAGACTCTACTCTGAATTTTCGAAGTGCTTTCAAACTTCAAACCAAAGCTTGACAGTTCTAAAGCCCATTCCACAATGCTCCCGGTTGCATCCAGGTTATGCAATATCCTTTGCAATGGGAAGCGGGTGACGATGGTGTTTTCGTGTGCTTGGAAGTAATGACGCAACTTCCTCGAGGCCATAAGGAGGCCTAAGTGCAATTTCTGCACACCGGAGTACCTTGATCTAGCCCCCAGCAAGAGGGAGCTAACTAAGTAAACCGGGTGTTGCGTCATCTTCTTCTTCTGCACTATTTCATTCGGTTGCGTCGCTTCTACTTTGCCAGCGCCAGACTCTGCCGGGGGCCTTGCCTTAACGGCACTAGGCCCTGCCAGGGGGAGCTCTGGTTTGCCATCCGCCAGCCCTGCTGTTGCCATTTCCTCTTCGTCGACCTCCCTCTGCGCCACTAGTGCGGCGCTGATCACTTGGTTCGTTGCCGCTAGATATAGCAGCAACGGTTCTTGTGGTTTAGGCACAACCAATATTGGTTTAGAGGAGAGGTACTTCTTCAAATCCTGCAGGGCCGCCTCGGCCTCTGGGATCCATTCCATTGGGCCTTCCTTTTTCAAGATTTTGAAAAACGGAAGGGCGCGTTCAACAGACTTGGAGATGAATCTTCTCATGGCGGCAATGCAGCCAGCGAGCCGACGTACATCCTTAATCCGCTTAGGTGCATCGATCTGCTCAATGGCCTTGATCTTATCTGGATTCGCCTCGACCCCACGCTGTGACACAAAGAGCCCGAGAAGTTTGCTAGACGGAACGCCAAAGACACACTTCTCAGGATTCAGCTTGAGGTTGATCTTGCGCAAATTTGCAAATGTCTCTTCCAAATCTTGTATGAGCGTTGCCCTATCCTTGGTTTTGACCACTATGTCATCCATATAAGCTTCCATGTTTCTATGTAGCTGGGGCTCAAAACCAATTTGGACTACTCTTGTAAACGTTGAGCCAGCACTCTTCAACCTGAAAGGCATTCGTAAGAAACAATACGTACCACATGGGGTGATGAATGCTGTCTTCTCTTCATATTCTTTCGCCATGAAGATTTGGTGGTATCCTGAGTAGGCGTCAAGGAACGATAACAAGTCGCACCCGGCCGTGGAGTCAACAATATGGTCAATGTGCGGCAACGGGAAAGGTTTCTTCAGACAGGCCTTATTAATATCTGTGTCATCAATACACAACCTCCACTTCCCATTTGCCTTGCGCACCACCACCGGATTGGCCAACCATGTCGGATGAAGTACTCCCCTCACTAGGCCTGCTGCTTCTAACTTCCTGATCTCCTCCGTGATGAACTCCTGCCTTTCCAAAGCTTGCTTCTTGACCTTCTTCTTGATGGGTCGTGCATGAGGACAGCCATCAAGATGGTGCTCAATCACCTCCCTAGGAATGCCGGGGATGTCGGATGCTCGCCATGCAAACACATCGACATTCGCCCGCAGGAAGGTGACGAGCGCGCCTTCCTATTTGCTGTCAAGGGGGGAGCTTATGGTGAAAGCCCCTCCCGTGCCATCCTCCTTGACGGACACCTTCTTGGTCTCTGGTGGTGCAACTCTGGATTTCTTGCTTTTGCCGGCAGAGCCGTTTGGCAAGTCCTCGATGGGAGCACAACACTTCAAAGAGGTGTGCTTGCCGGAGTGGGTGCGAGAGGTCTTGCCGGTCTTCTTCCCTCCCGGGGCTTCGGTGGCAGGAGCAAGTGCCTTGGAGGCAGTTGCTGCAACTGCCTCCCGGTAGAGTTGGTCAGCGCTGATCAGCGCATCCTTCTTGTCGGAGGGGACAGTGATGATAGTCATTGGCCTACGCATCTTCAGCGTGTTGTAGGCGTAATGTGAGGCCGCCATGAACTTAGCTAGTGTCGGGTGTCCGAGGATCCCGTTGTAGGGCAAGGGGATCTCGACTACATCGAAAAAAATCCTCTCCGTCCTATAGTTTAACTCGCCTCCAAACATCACGGGCAGCGTGACCTTGCCCTTCGGCTGACTCCTTCCCGGGTTGACCCCTTGAAATGTGCCCGTCTCTTCGAGGTCTCCATCAGGAATCTACAGCCTTTTGATCACAACAAGCGAGATCAAGTTCAGACCGGCCCCGCCGTTAACTAGCAATTTTGTCACCTTGAGGTTGCGTATCGTTGGTGAGACCAACAACGGCAAACACCCGACCGTAGTTGTGCGATCAGGGTGATCCTCAGTGTCAAAAATGATAGGCGTGCTGGACCACTTCAATGGCTTTCGAGCATCGAATGATGGTTCCGCTGCTGTGATCTCACGCGTCCATTGCTTGAGCTGGTGGCGAGAGGTGTGCAGCGAGGCGCTACCATCGACGCACATGGCCTCTGTAGACTTCTGGAACTTATGCTCGCCAGACTCGTCGTCCTCATCATGACCGTCGTCTTCCTGCTTCTTGTCGCGGCCCCGTGCGGGCCTCTCTGGCTAGTTATCCTTGCCGCGGCGACCCCCTTGGCCACCATGCTTCTTGCCGGATCCTTCGGCACCATCCTGACCCTTATCCTTGTCCCGCCTCTCATACTCAGCTTTTTTGCTTCTCAGCAAGCAGCTCAACTTGTCGGCAATTCTGGAGGTCGTGGTCCTTGGTGCAGTGGATCTTGCAGTACTACTTGTCGGAGCCTCCTGGCTTGTCGGCAGCTGCCAAGGCCCGGCAAGTGGCGCACCCGACAATTTCCTTGCCAGGGTCGTCTGCCTTGGCCTTTTTGGCAGTGTCGATGTCCTCGAATTCCTTGACGGCAAGCGCGGTCTTTCCCTTGCGCTTCCTATTGCGATGCCGGCCCTTCTTTGTCGGGGCGGCTATGTCTTCATCTGTGGAGTCAGTTTCCGCACCAGCGTCCTCGCCGGGGTACTTCCTCCCCTCTTCAGCTCGAGCGCACCTATTGGCCAGGCTACATCTTTGACCTTGTTCATCGCCAGCTCTTCACACATCTTGTAGTTGCGCACATTCTGATGGAATGCGCTAATCACAATGGCGGGATGAACATCTGGGATGTTGTACTGCACCCGGCTGAAACTCTGTATGTACTTGTGCAAGTTTTCACCTTCCTTCTGGGGGATGATATGCAAATCGCTTGCCTGGCCATGAGCTTGGTGACCTCCAGTGAAGGCGCCAATGAACTCATGACACAAATTCGGCCAAGAAGAAATGGAATCCGTCGGCAAGTGCATCAACCATGACATGAAATTGGGTTTAAGCGCCAACGGGCAGTAATTGGCAAGCACCTTGTCGTCGCGAGCACCAGTAGCTTGCATCGTGATGGTCTAGATGCTGAGGAACTCCCACGGGTGGGTCTTGCCGCTATACTTCTCGCCAACTTCGGGCTTGAACGTGCAGTGGGAGGGCCACTGGAACTGTCGCAGCTCACGGGTAAAGGATGGGCAACCCACCTCGTAGGGTAGGCCGCCAGAGCCTCCCGGTGCTGGGTGGTCCATAGTGGGCCCCGCCTGCCTATCCGACTGGTGGCGTCCTTCGCATCGGCGCTTGATGGTGGTTCGAGTGTCTTCATGGGCTCGATCCTGAAGAACTTGGCGCTGATTGTGGTGGGTCCGTGGGTCGGACGATGCTATGGAAATGTTATCACAAGCGTCATCACGACAGACCGACACCCACGGTGGCTGGCGTGGTGGAGGAGAGTGCACCGTGGCCGCAGCACCTCCGGCCCTTCCACCACTGGCATGCGGTGGCTCGACGGAGCGCCGGCCTGAGGGCCCCACTGGTCGCGGCTCATCTTTGTTGGCAGCGCCGATGAGGCTCCAGATGGCGGCTCTCCACTCGTCGAGCTTTTCTGCAGTAGGAGGAAAGTCGAGGAGCAACTGCGCGCGTGCCAAAGCTTCTGCTGGCATGGGTGGCGGTGAAAGCTGTGTGGACCATGACGTGCTCCGACTTCTCACCAGGTTAGAAGGAGCTCTATCACAACCTTGCGGTTGTGCGCGATTTTCGCCAGCGCCTCGGCATGCATGCTGGCCTCCTATGTCCCGTGGATGAGGCGCATGACTCTTCCCACGGCGGCGCGCGGGGTCACCGGCGTGGTGACGCTGCTCGTCGCGCACAACCTGGTAAGAGCGCGTCGTGGGCACCGGTGTAGGCGTCTTGGAAGTCGCCGCGACGCCCATGGGTGGCATGACGCCGCCCTTGGAGGGCCCCGCGCCGTCTGCGGGGGGCCCGGCTCCATCTCTGGATTTGGCGGCGTGAAGCCCGTCGTCTCGCGCACGAATGACGCCGCTCGCCAGGCTTTGACTGCCAGAGCGATGTGGGTGTTCGCGAGCCGCGCCTCGGCTTCCGTCCGCGATAGCCCCACCACTCGCCCACACTGGTACGGGTCGTTCGGCTCCCGACGAACCGATCGCCGTGATCGTCTTCTTCTTGGGAGACATGGCGATGAAGAACTGCTAAGCTAACCGCTAGACTGGATTTTCATAGCTGCGCCCCCTACCTGGCGCGCCAGTGATGTCGGTGGGAACAACACCTATGGGATCACTGGGACCCCTTCTACGGTTGGCGGGCACAGAGGTGTGCAAAGAGTGGGTCTAGTAGCTAGCGCAATGATCGTTTGCCCAGGTTCAGGCCGCAAGGATGCGTAATACCCTAGTCCTGCTTTGGTGTATATTTGAGTGTTCTTGAGCTTCCAAACTAGCTGCGGTGCGTGCACAGTCCAAAAGGTCCGAATCCTTCTCTAGTACGTCTCGGGCCTCCTTTTATAGTCAAAAAGAGGTCACCACAGTGGCACAGAGGAGGTGGAAAGGTAAATAGTGTACAAGCTTATCACCTGTCATTACGGGATAAGCAGCATTAAACGCGCACCTTAGGTATCCCGTTGCTTTATTGGGGATGGTAACGAGGCCCGTCCCATCCGTCGCCGTTCTGTCTTGCTCCGACGCGCGTCCATGCCAATGAGGCATGCAGCGCCATGTAAGCTGGTAGGCCACAGAGATGGCGTGGTGGTAGGGTCTTCACGAAGATCTGCATGCCACCACATAGGTCCTTGCTGAGTTGGCCTAGAGGCCGCGCCTCGCCACGCAGGTGCCTGCCCAGCTGGATGGGCTGGCAGCTACATGGGAATGGCGGTGGGGTCTTGGAAGACGTGGGCCTGGCTGTGGCCCCGCAGGTGTCCTCGGCAAGGGTCTTGTCGTGGCATCGTGGTCTTCCCCGGCAAGGATCCTGCTGGCGGTCTCGTGGATTTCCTCGGCAAGGATCTTGCCGAGGATCGTCGTCTTCTGGTCCTCATCCGATCTTGTGTGCCTATGATCTTCTGTAAGATCTGCATGCCACCATGGAGGTGCCTCCCAAGCCTTGGTTCCAATGTGGATGATGGTTTTGGAACCCTTGGGCTCAAGGGTGGCGCGCTTTGTTGGCATTGGGCAAGTTGCCCCGGCAAGGCTCTTGCCGGGGCTGCGGAGGCCGCCCCAGCAAGGGTCTTGCCGAGGGAGTCCACCTCACCCTCTTGCTCTTTGTGTCTACTGGTCTTGGCGTTGTTCTGGTTGCCTTGTGCTTTTGCTTCTTCTGCCCCGCCGGGTATGGCTGTAGGCGTGGCTCTAATTGTCTGTGCACAAGTAAAGGGGTACAAAAGAGAGCCCGTACTTTCGTGCACTGAAAACGTTCGCTAACTAGCAAACCCAAAAAACCGATCTAAACCGTCGAACCGAAAAGTAAACCTATAAAACCCTAAAAAATGATCTAGGTTTTATACCTAAAACCGGCGGGCGGCGACGGTTTCCAGCGAACGGTGGCTCCGGTGAAGCAAAGTGCGGCGGCCGCGCGGGACAGCGACGCCGGCGGCGGCAGTGTGTGCTACGTTTTGAGGTTGCGTTGGTTTTCCCCGAAGAGGAAGGGATGATGCAGCAGAGTAGCGTAAGTATTTCCCTCAGTTTTTGAGAACCAAGGTATCAATCCAGTAGGAGGCCACGCTCAAGTCCCTCATACCTGCACAAAATGATAGCTACTCGGAACCAACGCGATTAGGGGTTGTCAATCCCTTCACGGTCACTTACGAGAGTGAGATCTGATAGATATAATATTTTTGGTATTTTTGGTATAAAGATGCAAAGTAAAAAGTAAAAGCAAAGTAAAAAAGCAAGGCAAGATTAAAGTGATGGAGATTGATATGATGAGAATAGACCCGGGGGCCATAGGTTCACTAGTGGCTTCTCTCAAGAGCATAAGTATTCTACGGTCGGTGAACAAATTACTGTTGAGCAATTGACAGAATTGAGCATGGTCATGAGGATATCTAGGCATGTTCATGTATATAGGCATCACGTCTGTGACAAGTAGATCGAAACGATTCTGCATCTACTACTATTACTCCACTCATCGACCGCTATCCAGCATGCATCTAGAGTATTAAGTTAAAAATAGAGTAACGCCTTAAGCAAGATGACATGATGTAGAGAGATAAATTCATGCAATATGAAATAAACCCCATCTTGTTATCCTCGATGGCAACGATACAATACGTGCCTTGCTGCCCCTTCTGTCACTGGGAAAGGACACCGCAAGATCGAACCCAAAGCTAAGCACTTCCCCCATGGCAAGAACTACCAATCTTGTTGGTCAAACCAAATGGATAATTTGAAGAGACTTGCAAAGATAACCAATCATACATAAAATAATTCAGAGAAGATTCAAATATTATTCATAGATAGACTTGATCATAAACCCACAATTCATCGGTCTCAACAAACACACCGCAAAAAGAAGATTACATTGAATAGATCTCCACAAGAGAGGGGGAGAACTTTGTATTGAGATTCAAAGAGAGAGAAGAAGCCATCTAGCTACTAACTATGGACCCGAAGGTCTGAGGTAAACTACGCATACTTCATTGGAGAGGCTATGATGATGTAGAAGCCCTCCGTGATGACGGCCCTCTTCCGGCGGAGCTCCGGAACAGGCCCCAAGATGGGATCTCGTGCATACAGAAAGTTGCAGCGGTGGAATTAGGTTTTTGGCTCCTGTTCTGATCATTTGGGGGTACGTGTGTATATATAGGAGGAAGAAGTACGCCGGAGGAGCATCGAGGGGCCCACGAGGCAGGGGCGCGCCCTAGGGGTGGCGCCCCCCACCGTCGTGACCGCCTCTTTTGTTCCTTGGAGCAAGGTCCCAGTCTCCTGGATCACGTTTGGTGAGAAAATCACGTTCCCGAAGATTTTATTCCGTTTGGACTCCGTTTGATATTCCGTTTCTTCGAAACACTGAAATAGGCAAAAAAACAACAATTCTGGGCTGGGCCTCCGGTTAATAGATTAGTCCCAAAAATAATATAAAAGTGGAAAATAAAGCCCAATATAGTCCAAAACAGTAGATAATATAGCATGGAGCAATCCAAAATTATAGATACGTTGGAGACGTATCAGGCATCCCCAAGCTTAATTCATGCTCGTTGTCGAGTAGGTAAATGATAAAAAGAGAATTTTTGATGCGGAGTGCTACGTGGCATAATTTCAATGCAAATCTTCTTAATTGTGGTATGAATATTCAGATTAGAAAGATTCAAGACAAAAGTTTATATTAACATAAAAATAATAATACTTCAAGCATACTAATAAAGCAATTATGTCTTCTCAAAATAACATGGCCAAAGAAAGTTATCCCTACAACATCATATAGTCTGGCTATGCTCTAACTTCACCACACAAAATATTTAAATCATGCACAACCCCGATGACAAGCCAAGCAATTGTTTCATACTCTAACTTTTTCAAAACTTTTTCAATCTTCACGCAATACATGAGCGTGAGCCATGGATATAGAACTATAGGTGGAATAGAATGGTGGTTGTGGAGAAGACAAAAAGGAGAAGATAGTCTCACATCAACTAGGCGTATCAACGGGCTATGGAGATGCCCATCAATAGATATAAATGTGAGTGAGTAGGGATTGCCATGCAACGGATGCACTATAGCTATAAGTATATGAAAGCTCAAAAAGAAACTAAGTGGGTGTGCATCCAACTTGCTTGCTCATGAAGACCTAGGGCAATTTGAGGAAGCCCATCATTGGAATATACAAGCCAAGTTCAATAATGTAAAATTCCCACTAGTATATGAAAGTGATAACATGAGAGACTCTCTACTATGAAAATCATGGTGCTACTTTGAAGCATAAGTGTGGTAAGAGGATAGTAACATTGTCCCTTCTCTCTTTTTCTCTCATTTTTTTATCTGGGCCTTTTCTCTTTTTTTTTTCTTTTTTATGACCTCTTTTTATTTGGGCTTCTTTGGCCTCTTTTATTTATTTTTCGTCCGGAGTCTCATCCCGACTTATGGGGGAATCATAGTCTCCATCATCCTTTCCTCACTGGGACAACTCTAATAATGATGATCATCACACTTTTCTTTTTCTTGTAACTCAACAATTACAACTCGATACTTAGAACAAAATATGACTCTATGTGAATGCATCCGGCGGTGAACCGGGATATGCAATATGACAATGATGGAGTGTGTCATGATGAACTAGATGGTGGAAAGTTGCATGGCAATATATCTCGGAATGGCTATGGAAATGCCATAATAGGTAGGTATGGTGGCTGTTTTGAGGAGGGTATATGGTAGGTGTATGATACCGGTGAAAGGTGCACAGTATTAGAGAGGATAGCAAAGGTGGAAGGGTGAGTGCAAAATAATAGAAGTTATCAAAGCAAAGTATTACGCGCATGCTCCTAGGGGGATAGATTGGTAGGAAAAGACCATCGCTCGTCCCCGACCGCCACTCATAAGGAAGACAATCAATAAATAAATCATGCTCCGACTTCATCACAAAACGGTTCACCATACGTGCATGCTACGGGAATCACAAACTTTAACACAAGTATTCTTTAAATTCACAACTACTCAACTAGCATGACTTTAATATTATCACCTCCATATCTCAAAACAATTATCATGCTTCAATCTTTTCTTAGTACTCAACACACTCAAAAGAAAGTTTCACAAATCTTGAATACCAAGCATATTATTATTAAGAAAATTACCATGCTATTAAGAGACTCTCAAAATAATCTAAGTGAAGCACATAGAGCAAAATTATAACACTCAAAAGATATAAGTGAAGCACATAGAGCAAAACTACTTAGCTCAAAAGATATAAGTGAAGCACATAGAGTATTCTATCAAATTTTAATTCATGTATGGCTCTCTAAAAATGTGTGTACAGCAAGGATGATTTTGGTATAGTAAGACAAAAATACACAAATAATACAAGACACTCCAAGCAAAACACAAATCATGTGGGTGAATAAAAATATAGCTCCAAGTAAGTTACCGATGGAAATGGACGAAAGAGGGGATGCCTTCCGGGGCATCCCCAAGCTTTGACTTTGTGGTGTCCTTGGATTATCTTGGGGGTTACATGGGCATCCCCAAGATTAGTCTCTTTCCACTCCTTGTTCCATGATCCATCAAAAGAATTCACCCAAAACTTGAAAACTTCACAACACAAAACTCAAAATAGAAAACTCGTGAGCTCCGTTAGCGAAAGAAAAGAAAAGAACACTTCAAGGTACTGTAATGAACTCATTATTTAATTATATTGGTGTTAAACCTACTGTATTCCAACTTCTCTATGGATTATAAACTATTTTACTAGCCATAGATTCACCAAAATAAGCAAACAACACATGAAAAACAGAATCTGTCAAAAACAGAACAGTCTGTAGTAATCTGTAGCTAGCGCAAGATCTGGAACCCAAAAAATTCTAAAATAAATTGCTGGACATGAGGAATTTATCTATTAATCATATGAAAAAATAATTAACTAAATATCACTCTCCAAATAAAAATGACAGCAGTTCTCGTGAGCGCTAAAGTTTCTGTTTTTACAGCAAGTTCAACAAGACTTTCCCCAAGTCTTCCCAACGGTTCTACTTGGCACAAACACTAATTAAACACAAAAAACACAACTGAAACAGAGGCTAGATAATTTATTTATTACTAAGCAGGAGCAAAAGGCAAGGAATAAAAATAAAATTGGGTTTCCTCCCAACAAGTGCTATCGTTTAACGCCCCTAGCTAGGCATAAAAGCGAGGACAGATCTAGGTATTGCCATCTTTGGTAGGCAATCCATAAGTGGCTATCATGATAGTTTCATATGGTAATTTTATTATCTTTCTTGGAAAGTGTTCCATGCCCTTTTTTAATGGAAATTGAAATCTAATATTCCCTTCCTTCATATCAATAATCGCACCAACCGTTCTAAGGAAATGTCTACCAAGAATAATAGGGCAACAAGGATTGCAATCTATATCAAGAACAATGAAATCTACGGGCACATAATTCCTATTTGCAACAATAAGAACATCATCAATCCTTCCCATAGGTTTCTTAATAGTGGAATCCGCAAGATGCTAGTTTAGAGAGCAATCATCAAAATTACGGAAATCTAGTAAATCACACAAAGTCTTGGGAATAGTAGAGACACTAGCACCCAAATCACACAAAGCATAAAACTCATGATATTTAACTTTAATTTTAATAGTTGGTTCCCACTCATCATAGAGTTTTCTAGGGATAGAAACTTTCAACTCAAGTTTTTCTTCATAAGATTGCATCAAGGCATCAACAATATGTTCGGTGAAGGCTTTATTTTGACTATAAGCATGTGGAGAATTTACCACGGATTGCAACAAGGAAATACAATCAATTAAAGAGAAACTTTCATAATTAAATTCCTTGAAATCCAATATATTGGGTTTAGCAACATCTAGATTTTTATTTCTTTCAATCCCACTTTCATAAATTTCATTGTTAAGATCTAAATACTCCGAATTTTTAGAATGCCTTCTAGGTAAAGGAAGATCATATTCAGTTTCATCAAGATTCATATTGCAAAACAATGATTTAATAGGGGACACATCAATAACTTTTAGATCTTCATCTTGATTTTCATAGGAATTGGAGGAACACGCTTTAATAAAGGCATCTTTGGAAGCACGCATCCTAGCGGTTCTTTCCTTGCACTCATCAATGGAAATTCTCATGGCTTTGAGAGACTCATTGATATCATGCTGAGGAGGAATAGATCTAAGCTTTAAAGAATCAATCTCAAGAGAAATTCTATCAATGTTCCTAGCCAAGTCATCAACTTTAAGCAATTTCTCTTCAAGCAAGGTATTAAAATTCTTTTGTGAATTCATAAACTCTTTAACACTATTCTCAAATTCAGAGGGCATCTTATTATAATTTCCATAAGAGTTGTTGTAGGAATTCCCATAATTATTAGAAGGATTACTAGGATATGGCCTAGGATTAAAATTCCCTCTATAAGCGTTGTTACCAAAATTATTCCTACCAACAAAATTCACATCCATAGATTCATTGTTATTCTCAATCAAAGTAGACAAAGGCATATCATTAGGATCAGAAGAAACACTCTTAGTAGCAAATAATTTCGTAAGTTCATCCATCTTTCCCCACAAAACATTGATTTCTTCTATCGCATGCACTTTTTTATTAGAAGATCTTTCAGTATGCCATTGAGAATAATTAACCATAATATTATCTAGGAGTTTAGTAGCATCTCCTAAAGTGATTTCCATAAAAGTGCCTCCCGCGGCCGAATCTAAAAGATTTCTAGAAGCAAAATTCAATCCGGCATAAAAATTTTGTATAATCATCCACAAATTCAAATTGAGCATAGTTATGAGAATATCTAGGCATGATCATGTATATAGGCATCACGTCTGTGACAAGTAGATCGAAACGATTCTGCATCTACTACTATTACTCCACTCATCGACCGTTATCCAGCATGCATCTAGAGTATTAAGTTAAAAACAGAGTAACGCCTTAAGCAAGATGACACGATGTAGAGAGATAAATTCATGCAATATGAAATAAACCCCATCTTGTTATCCTCGATGGCAACGATACAATACGTGCCTTGCTGCCCCTTCTGTCACTGGGAAAGGACACTGCAAGATCGAACCCAAAGCTAAGCACTTCTCCCATGGCAAGAACTACCAATCTAGTTGGCCAAACCAAACGGATAATTCGGAGAGACTTGCAAAGATAACCAATCATACATAAAAGAATTCAGAGAAGATTCAAATATTAGTCATAGATAGACTTGATCATAAACCCACAATTCATCGGTCTCAACAAACACACCGCAAAAGAAGATTACATCGAATAGATCTCCACAAGAGAGGGGGAGAACTTTGTATTGAGATTCAAAGAGAGACAAGAAGCCATCTAGCTACTAACTATGGACCCGAAGGTCTGAGGTAAACTACTCACACTTCATCGGAGAGGCTATGATGATGTAGAAGCCCTCCGTGATGACGGCCCTCTTCCGGCGGAGCTTCAGAACAGGCCCTAAGATGGGATCTCATGGATACAAAAAGTTGCGGCGGTGGAATTAGGTTTTTGGCTCCTGTTCTGATCATTTGGGGGTACGTGTGTATATATAGGAGGAAGAAGTACGCCGGAGGAGCATCGAGGGGCCGACGAGGCAGGGGGGCGCGTCCCCCACCCTCGTGACCGCCTCTTTTGTTCCTTGGAGCAGGGTCCAAGTCTCCTGGATCACGTTCGGTGAGAAAATCACGTTCCCGAAGATTTTATTCTGTTTGGACTCCGTTTGATATTCCGTTTCTTCGAAACACTGAAATAGGCAAAAAACAACAATTCTGGGATGGGCCTCCGATTAATAGGTTATTCCAAAAAATAATATAAAAGTGGAAAATAAACCCCAATATAGTCCAAAATAGTAGCTAATATAGCATGGAGCAATCAAAAATTATAGATACGTTGGAGACGTATCAGCGTGCAGTGGCGGGCGGCAGGCGGCGGCGGCAGCGGCGAGTGGGCGGCGGCGGCAGCGTGCAGCGGCGGCGGGCGGCAGGCGGCGGTGGCGGCGGTGACTGCGGTCGGGGCGAGGTGGGGAGGAGGCGGCGGGGTTGGCAGCTTTAAAGGGGGGCAGGGAGGTGCTGTCTTGGGTGAGGTGGCGCCCGGTCGGACCGGGAGTCATGTCCCGGCCGAACTTGGGCGGCGGCGACGGCTCGGTCTCCCCGCACGGGATGAAGGAGGCGCGGGAGTGGGCCGGCCTGCTCGGCTGGGCCTTCGGCCCAGTCGGGTAGGAAGTTTTTTTTAAATAAAATTTCGCCTAAAGAAAATCCTAATAAAATATAAAAAAAATCTAAAAATACCAGAAACAATTTTCATCGTCTAAATCTATTATTTAGAACAAAGTGAACATTTTTCTGGCCTAAAAATGCATATTTTTTTCTAAATTCAAATAAAATAGCAAATAAAATCCAAATAAAATATAAATTTGATTTAAAAAAGTTCTCCTCCACTATTCCTCTCTTTTGAAGAAGTCATATTATCTTCACTCTTTTATTTATAATATTGGAAATAACTGGAGAGAAAACAAATTAAAATCAAATTGATCCTCTTTTCAAATTTGAGAAAATTCAAATATGAAAATTTATGAAATCCCCAACTCTCTCCTTGGGTCCTTGAGTTGCTTAAGATTTCTTGGATCACAACCAAAATGCAAATAAAATATGATATGCATACGATGACCTATGTATAACATCCAAATTGAAAATTGGGATGTTACACACACTCGCATATTAGCTACACCCAATGCTCAAGTATGATCATAGTGCCCCTTAGTTGGTGCTTTATAAGAGAAGATGGAGACTCAAGTAAAAAATAAAAATTGCATAAATTAAATAGAAAGGTCCTACGCGGAGGGAAGTGGGGATTTGTAGAGGTGCTAGAGCTCAAAGCGAAAAAGATAGAGATAAAACATTTTGGGTGGCATGCTTTTCCTGTCAACGAAAACAATCAAGTAGTTCCCAATACTTTCCATGCTAGATATATCATAGGCGGTTCCCAAACAGAAAATAAAGTTTATTCCTTTTCCACCATACTTTCACATTCCACGGCTAACCGAATCCATGGGTGTCGTCCATAGCAATACTTTCCAAGGAATTTATTATTTGACAACATAAATTAATTTCATTTTTCATTTCGGGACCGGGAATCCCTAATACCTTTGCCGTACTCTCGTGCAATGACAAGTGAATAACCACTCATCTTGAGAATAACACATCTAGCATGGAAATATATTAGCCACCCCCTACCGTTTCATGAGTGGTAGGAGCACACAAAACAGAAATTTATTTTGAAAATTAGAGATGGCACATATATATTTGCTTAGAACGGCAAAAGAATACCGCATATAGGTAGGTTTAGTGGACTCATGTGGCAAAAACTGGTTTAAAGGATTTTGGATGCATAAGTAGTGATCATACTTATTGCAAATGAAGGCTAGCAAAAGATTGAGAAGCATCCAACCAAGAAATGAAAAATCTTATAAGTGAGCATTAAGCATAACTAACACCGAATAATGCACCACAAGTAGGATGCAATTTCATTACATAACTATTGACTTCCGTGCTTGCATAGGGAATCACAAACCTTAACACCAATATTCTTACTAAAGCATAATTACTCATCAACGTGACTCACATATCACTACACTGGTACGCGTCAGTGCTATACAAACGGTTTTTAACCCCTTTCTGCGATGGCATTTGGGACCGTCCCCAAGTGAGTGTGGGTGATAGGATGTCCTTCCCACACGACCCAGAAACCGTCGGGGATATGGAGAAATGATCCAGAGGCCTTCCAAAATGTAATCGTGTGCGATGCAACACACACTAAATTCTTTTGCATGTGTGGTATCGGTGATTAAATGTTTCTTATGACGCAGTGAAACCATACGGTCTGTCATAATGATCCATTTGGGAAACAGTATGTAAGGCACACATGCCAACATATGAACTGTGTGTGATTTGTGCCCCATCGCACATGAGTTTTCTACATAACCCGTCTGCAATGCAAGACTCCATCACACATGTTTCCCAACAATTACCGTCTGCGATAATGTTCCATCACAAATGGTGTAGGAGCCCCTTCGCACACATACAAGTGCTGCAAACCGTTTGTGATTTGTTGGGTATCACCGACGGTTGCCGCAAGAGTGATGTGTGCTTTTTCTTTGGGATCCCACACGTTTCCTGAAAAATTACGACTGGGATTGTATTTTACATTGGGCACGGTTTACTCCGAGTTCTCATGTGCGATAATGCGATATCACAAACGGTTCCGGAGACCCTACGCACAAGTAGTAGTGCTGCAAATCGTTTGCGATCTGCTGTGTATCACCGATGGTTCTGCTATGATTGACGTATGCTTCCCGATGCGGATCACGCACACTCATCTAGTTGAACCGTGTGCGGAGCAATTGCTAGATTAAAAAAATATCCCATTTTGAATCGGCATGCAAAAAGCAAATTCGCCACAATGTTCAATTGAACAAATAAACAAAAATATCACATTTTGAATCGGCACGCAAAAAGCAAATTCACTACAATATTCAATTGAACAAATAAACGAAAATATCCCATTTTGAATCAGCACGCAAAAAGCAAATTCGCCACAATATTCAATTGAAAAAATAGTGTCCACGGGAAGGATATTCATCAGATTTTGCAATAATTGCAATTGAACATATGGTAGCTAAATTCCAATGATTTGTCCACACATATATGCATTACATAATTAATCATAGTGTATGAAATATGAAGACCTCATCAGATGGAAAATAGTGGATCCGTGCGTATATGTTTAGCGGCTAATTCTTACTCAATGTTTCAGGAGAAGGCATGCTGAGATCTTCATTATCAGCAGTGGGATTAATGTAGTGATCCAGGAAGAAGTCACTGATAAATCTCCGAACCATCAGCAATTCACCAGCCAAGAGCGGTTCAGGGGTCCTCGGTTTTAAGATGAGCTACAGTATTTTTAAGATCAGAATGTGCCATATGAGTGGAGTAGAAGGTATTAATTAAGATAGACTTACTGGTACTAATTTGCGAGGATCGTCACAACTATCAGCAGACTTGCAGATGGAGATCATGTGTCTACAAACATAGTATCCACAAAGGTTGGTCCCTGCTTCTTGCTGAGGACACTAAATTTTTTTTGTACAGAATTAGTCATGTATTTTCCCTGTTAGGAACAACCTAACCAGTGTTAGATGTATTATTTTTTATTTCGACAAAATAGAAAGAGGTTTATTTAGAAGCTTGAACATTTGACTAGCGTAAGAAAAGGTATTTGCAGACTGTTGGATAAATTTTCTGAAAATAACGGATTTCAGTGTGTTAGCGGAGAAACGATCTCGTGCTGCAGAGGTAGTTCCCTCTTGAACAGGTTCCCTGGTTTGGTTTTCCACAATGTGAGCACACTGCATGTCACACCCTAGCTAGTCCATGCATTAGAGTGTGCATCATGTTTATTTTTCATCAGAAAATTGAAATGGGGAAGGCAGAACCCCCAGCACCCCTCTTGAAATCAACGAGGGTTTACTAAAAATAATTTCAATGAACCTGAAATGCCCTTCTAAAATGTTCACCCTCTTTGCCTTGGGTTGGAACCTCTGGCAAAATAGGTGCACAATTTTCTAGGTCAACAAAAGGTCACTGGATTAAATCATAAGTATTTGAATTTGGGCATTTTAATGCTATAAAATAATTTAAATGCTCAAATAATTCTGGGAGTAAATGTTTCCTGTTGGAAATAATCTAAACAGAGGCCACATTTATTTTCAGGATTTTTGGAAATGTTCTAGTATTTTAAATAAAGCTAAACAGTTGCAGTTTAATAGAAAACAAAAACTAAATAAAAAAAGAGGAGAAAGAAGCCCACCTGGGCCTTACCTATGCTGGCCC
The DNA here is from genome assembly GCF_002162155.2 of Triticum dicoccoides. NCBI lineage: Eukaryota > Viridiplantae > Streptophyta > Magnoliopsida > Poales > Poaceae > Triticum > Triticum dicoccoides. Next base: position 91,716,187 of record NC_041388.1, read on the forward strand.
AGCCACCTGGCTCGGCCCAGCCTGCTGGTGCTGCCAGTCGTCGTCCTCCTCACGCCAGAAGGACGGGGAGCGCGTGGCCGGCGCCCGCGGCCACACGCCGGCCACCTCCTGCTTCCGCCGACGCCTGGGAGACGCCCCGAAGTGCCACGCGACCCCAACATCTCCCTCTCGCACTCTCTCACTCTCCCCCTCGTCTCTCTCTCTCTCTCCCGTGACAGCCGAGCGCGTACCTCGCCGCCGATCGCCGTAGTTGCCACCACAGACACCCCCTCGCCCCTCCGACGAGCCCATTAGCTCCGGCTCGACTCCCTCATCCTCCCCACCTAGCCACGCATCGCCGGAGGCCCAGCACCGCCGCCTTCGCCCTCGTCTTCAACCTCGGGCACCCGAGCCATCTCCGGTCGAATTCGCCGCCGCCAGGACCTCCCCGAGCCCGCTGACCCCCTCTCCGACTCCACTGTGAGCCCCTCTTCCTTTCCCCCTAGTTCCCGTGCTTGATTACGCCCCGTAGCCACCGCTCCCTCCGAGCCCGAGCACTCCTCGCCGCCGGCCATGTCGCCGTCGTGGCTACGACCGTGTAAGAACACGTCCGAGCGCCTCACCATGCTCAGTGCAGCACCAGGAACCTGTAGCCACCCCCAGTTCTCCCTCCCGTGCACTGTAGCGTCGATTCCGACCTCGCCCGAACTCCGGCCGCCGCCACGAGCTCGATTCCGGCGAGCTCGCTCCACCCCAGCTCCTCCCACTTGCCCCACTAGATGCGCACGAGCCCCAGCTACGCGTAGCATGTCTCCGCCGTCGATTTGGTCACCGGAGGACCAAATCCGAAGCCCTCCGCCGTCTCGGGCCTCGTCGGCGTCGAGCCGCCGGCGAGTTGACCCAGTTTGACCCCTGGGTGGGCCCAGGAAACCCCCCCCCCCCTGAGTCTATGACAGGTGGGGCCGGTCGGCTAACTAAATTAGGATTAGTCTTAATTAATTTTAATTAAATCAGTCACTGACATGTGGGCCGAGGCCCCACTGACAACTAATTAGTGTTAATCTAATTTTGCTAATTAGCTGAGAGGCTGACAGAAGGGGCCCACCAGTCAGGTTTGACCTGCGCTGGCGCCTTTGACCTGCTGACGTCACCCTGACACAATGCTGACACAGTAATTGATTTTCTGGATTTATTCTTACTCAGGAAATTCCAGAAAATAGTTCAAACTTCAAAAATTCATAGAAATTTAACCATAGCTCCAAATGAGATAAATTATATATGAAAAATTATCAGAAAAATTCAATCTATCCATCTGTAATGGTTTCATGCATGACAAAACAAGTTTACCTTGCTGTTTAGGCAGAATAAGGAAATGCACTATAAATGCCATGTTTAATGAGCTAATATTTGAATCTTTGATTCAAATGAGTTCATTCCTCTCTGTTATAACTTGCATTAGGCCAAGACACATTCATATTGCCATGTCATAGAATGCATCATATTGTTGCATATTGTCATGTGTTGATTGTATTACGATGTGTTTTTCGTGGTAGGTTCTGCCTCCGAGGATATTCACGAGTATCCAACTGAAGGGCAGTATCCCACTACCACTCCATCAGGCAAGCAACCATTGATCATTCCGATACAAACCCATGTTCTCGCTTCTGCTCTTGTTTACTACATTAAGACAATGCGATTCAAACTGCTGTGTGCTACGGTAGTTGAACCCTTATCCTCTGCATGACCTGTCATTGCCACAGTAACTAGATGAAACCCACTAGCATGTGTAGGATTTGATTGAGCCATGTATGTGATTCCTACCTTGCTATGCCTGCTATGCTTAGAGTTGTGTCAGGTCTGGTTCATCTGGGTGATGGGCTAGAGTGAAATGTTTATGTCGGTAATGTGAGGGATGTGTTGAACATGTTTTGGTAAAGGTATCGATGAGAGGCCATGTAGGAATACATGGTGGGTTGTTTCATTGAGGCCGTCCCTAAGAACTGAGATCTGTATGTGTGATTTAAGATTCAGCTACTACCATGCATTGGGATCCTTAATTGACCCACTCGGCTTCTTAACCACCCTAGTACTCTGTCCAGGAGTTGCAAATAGTTTCTGGTGCTTGTAGGATATGTGTTGGCGGCCGTGCGTAGCGCTGACCCTAGGGGTGGGCTATGTTGCGGTAGATACACCGTGGCACGGTGTACCGAGTCACCCGTTTGGTGTCCCGAGAACCCTGTTCACATCGTTCGGGGCCGTATGTGGAAACCTCGGCCGGACTCCCTGCGGATGGAACCTGGATAGGCGATAAACCTGGACTAGAGACTAAAGTGTTTAGGTAGGCCGTGGCCAACACCCTCGCTGGGCTTCCGCTTGAAGGTTGCCGAGTACATGTCGTGTAAGCGGCGGTAAGTGGTGAAAGCGTGTGTGACGAAGTACACCCCTGCAGGGTATAAAACTATTCGAATAGCCGCGTCCGCGGTAAAGGACTACTTGGTTGCCTATACAGTTCATAGACAAGTTAATGGACACTACTAAAAGACTCAAGAAAAGTGTGAGTATCGAGGATGGCCCTCTCGTAGGATGACGAGGGAGGATCCCCGGTGGAGTATTGGGTTGGTGAGTAGTGGACTCGTGTGCGAAAACTATTTTACTGGTGGAGTTCCGTAGGATAGCTTAGCCAAGAGTCAAAGCTGGCTTGCTGCATTAACCCCACCACCTTCTTGAGAATAAGCATGTATAGTAGGTTCTGATGTAAGACTTGGTGAGTACCTTTGTACTCATGTTTGTTTATTTATTGTTTTCAGACGACAACACCGCCCACCCCAATGGGTTCTATGTAGACCTTGACGTCGACGAGTGACTAGCCACCCAGGTGGTGACCCTGGCCATGGAGGGCCTATGTAGATAGACAGGCTTCGAGATGCCTTCTTTCTTTCTAGAGTCTGTACTCAGACTAGTTGGTTCCGCATGTGCTTGTGTGTTTGTATGACTTGAGTGTCGGGTCCTGTGACCCCTATCTGTATGAACATGTTATGTATGGCTCTCTGGAGCCTTTAAATAAAGTACTTGAGTTGTAGAGTTCTGTTGTGATGCCATGTTGTATGTACTCATATCGGGCATATTGTGTGTATGATTGAAATGCTTGGTATGAGTGGGATCCGACAATCTAGTTTTTTATCCTTGGCAGCCTTTCATATGGGGAAATGTAGTCTAGTGCTCCTCGAGCCATAGTAGTCTCCTACAGCCCGGTTCACCGGAGTCCTGCTAGCCCAGCACTACTGTTCAGGACACTTGACTGGCCGGCATGTGTTTCACTTTGTCCCTATGTCTGTCCCTTCGAGGAAATGTCACGCGGTGACTTCCGGAGTCCTGCCTAGCCTGCTACAGCCCGGGGTTCCCCGGAGTCCTGTTAGCCCAGTGTTACAGCCTGGAATCACTCGTTGATGACCGACATGTTCGATGTGATTCATGTATGCCTGTCTCCATAGGTCTGTGTCGCTTTGGGTTCACAACTAGCCATGTCGGCCCGGGTTCTCTGTCATATGGATGCTAGTGACACTATCATATACGTGAGCCAAAAGGCGCAAACGGTCCCGGGCCATGGTAAGGCGACACCCGTGGGATACCGTGCGTGAGGCCGCAAAGTGATATGAGGTGTTACCGGCTAGATCGATGTGACCTGGAATCGGGGTCCTGACAGCGTTGGTATCAGAGCCGGACTGCCTGTAGGTTCGTTGAGCCAAACTGGTCGATGTCGAGTCTAGAAATGCTCTAGTTATATGTAGGGGAATTGATTGTGGGAGGGAATGTAAGGTTCTTTTACTCTTTTACCTATGCCTCTGATTTGAGTCATTCTCTTCTCATTCAACATGGGTTAAGGACTAGGCTCTCCTCTTCTACCAGGTACATGTGTTACTAATCCGTAGTAGCTTATAGGATTGTTGTTACAAGCCCCAGTTCAGTTCTACTACTTTAGTATGTTGCTAATTGGATCAGAATCTTGATATGATGTTGTTGAGTGGTATTGCGAACTGTTGTGGATGACTCAAATCTTTTTCTGAGCATTTACAGCTGTTATGCTGTCCAATTTTCCCTTGAAATTCTGATGCCTTTGCATTGTGGTTGTGCTTTCAGATGGCCAACCATGTTCGAAATCAAGTGGTTCGCCTGACCCGGTGCCTCGACGTGCCTGGTCATACTGCTATGTTAGTCCGGGTAATGATCGAGACGGGCTACCGTTGGTACCCCGAATACACCGTCGAAGAGCAGTTCCGCGACTTTAATCAAAGTCAATATCTCTGCACCGTCAGGATATTTCCTTCTTATCCTGGATCTACCGAGCCCCTTCACTATTCATATGGACTCGGGGTTACTGTTGAGATGGCTGTGCAGGATGCTGCCTATTCCATGATGACCATCTTGCGAGTCCGGACTGGCCTGCTTCGGAACACCGACTTCCGTTACATGCCAGCTTCACTTCCGGGAGCGCAAGGGTATCTTCAAGCTATCTATGCTGACTCCACTCAGGAGGACTCATTAACTCGGACCACTGCCGAGTTGCTTGAAGATAAAGACCGAGAGAATCGGGCCTTGAGGCTGGAGCTTTTCAATGCCCGTGCTGATCATTGGGCCACATTGACTCGGTTTGCACCTGCGGTGCAAGCTGGATGTATGGATACAAGGGATCTGTATCCTGTGAGATCAGCTCTGCCAGACATGGTGGATTGGCGTGATGTGGGAGGCATCACCCCACCCCGTGGTCCCCGCAGGCCACCGATTGTTGGTCCAAGACCTCATCCTAGCCCTTTTGGTCCACAGGCTCCTCAGGACTGCCTGTTTCCAGATGGTCATGTTGAACTTCCAGGCTACGGCGGTGACTTCTATGAGAACTACTACGGAGCTGTCTGAGTTAGTAGTAGTACCACTAGTATTGTAGTAGTTGTATCCCCACTGTCCTGTGTGACCTATGGAATATGACTTTGCGTGTAATCGATTTCAGAGGTGTATATAAATAATGTATAGGAGCTTGGAATGCCTCTGATGAGATGTAATGTCTTTCATCATAGTTGTATTGTAGCCTGGGCTTGTACTAAACTATGTATGATGTGTATGATCGTTGGTATATATATATATATGGCAGTTTTATATTACCATGACATACGGATGAACATCTCTGCATTCCGTGTTATACATTGCATTCTGCACCTCCTTGCTAAGTTTGAGCCATCCTTATCTAAACCATTGTCTTGCTTTCTCCTAGGATGGTCAACACCCGCAGCAACCCTGCTGCCTCGGAGCAGGGGGAAGCCAGTGCAGCTAGGGGTGAAGATCTGCCTCACCCGCCTTCGCTGGCCGAAGTAATGTTGGAGGCGGAAAGAAACAAGCGTGAGACTAACCGCCTGCTAGAGCGGATTGAGCAGAACACTGCACGCCACCCGCGAAATGACTTAGTGTCAATCAATGACTTTATCAAGCTATACCCGCCAAAGTTTAATCACTCCGTCGAGCCCCTCGACGCGGATGACTGGCTTCGCAGCATCACCCACAAGCTACGTTCTGCCAATGTAGCCGAAGCCGACAAGGTTACCTATGCTGCCTATCATCTCGAAGGCCCTGCTAGCCTTTGGTGGGAAAACTTCGAAGCTATGCGCCCGGTCGGCCAAATCACTTCTTGGGCTGAATTCAGTGAGGTTTTCCGTGAGCATCACATCCCGGAAGGTCTCATGGATCGCAAGAGGGAGGAGTTCTGCAACTTCACCCAAGGAAGACTGACTGTGGATGCATATAGTCGTGAATTTGGGAATCTGGCACGCTATGCCCTTGAAGAGGTTTCTACTGACGCTAAGAAGCAGGCAAGGTTCCGCAAGGGACTTAGCCCTGAGCTTCGCCGCGATCTCCATCTGCACGAGTGCACATCTTTTCAAAAGCTGGTCAATAAAGCCATCAGCGCTGAGACAGGCCAGACTGATTATGACGCTTCACGCAAGCACTCCCGTGATTTTGGCTCTTCATCTGGCTCGGGACCTCAGAAGCGCCGGGTGTGGATCCCAAGCACGGCACTGCCACCCAGGTTCATCCCGAGGCCATCCTTTGAGGCGCCTCGTCCCAACCAGCAATTTGCACCACCCAAGCCCTATGGTGGCCCCGCTGCTAATGCTGCTCCACGCCCCAATGTGGTGACATGCTCTAAGTGTGGAGAGCCGGGTCACTATAGCCGAGAGTGTCCCCAGAACAACAACTCCAATCAAACTGGAAAGTCCGTTGGCCGTGGTAAGCCAGCAGGGAAAACATTCTATGCCAAGCCGGCCACCACTACACGTGGCCATGTCAACTATGTTTCAGCCGAGGAGGCTCATGAGGACCCCAACATCGTCCTTGGTACGCTCCTTGTTAACTGCCATCCGGCATCCGTTCTTTTCGATACTGGAGCATCTCATTCATTCATATCCGAAAGCTATGCTCGATTGCATAACACGACATTCTATGACATGCCCACTTCCATGGTAATTCAAACCCCGGGTTCCAAATGGCAAACTTCTAGAGTAAGCCATGGGAACGAAATTCTTGTCGACAGACTTGTCTTCCTTGCATCCTTAATAGCTCTCAAGTCCTCCAACATAAATATCATCTTGGGTATGGACTGGATGTCAGCTCATTATGCTAAGATCGATTGTGCCACTAGAACCGTTCAACTTACTCACCCATCGGGCAAGACAGTCAATGTCTTAACTCGAGTGGCCATGCGCCAGCTTTACTCTCTAAATGCCAACCCTCTTCCAGACCTTGAGGATGTTCCGGTAGTCCGAGACTTTCCGGATGTATTTCCAGAAGAACTGCCAGGTGTTCCACCTGACAGGGATGTTGAGTTCGTGATAGACCTTGTCCCAGGAACCATTCCAATCTCTAGAAGACCCTACAAGATGGCACCCCTAGAGCTAGTCGAGCTTAAGAACCAACTCGATGAGTCCTTGAAAAAGGGTTTCATCCGTCCTAGTTCCTCTCCTTGGGCTTGCCCCGTCCTCTTCGTCAAGAAGAAGGATGGAACGGATCGAATGGTTGTGGATTACCGACCTGTCAATTTGGTCACCATCAAGAACAAATATCCGCTTCCCAGGATCAACGATCTGTATGATCAGCTCGCTGGATCCTCAGTCTTTTCCAAGATGGATTTGAGGTTGGGCTACCATCAAATCAAAATCAAAAACGGGGACATTCCCAAAACGGCCTTTGTTACTCGTTATGGCCAATACGAGTACACCGTCATGTCCTTCGGTTTAACCAATGCCCCGACTACCTTCTCTCGGTTAATGAACTCAGTCTTCATGGAGTACTTGGATAAATTCGTCGTAGTATACCTCGATGACATACTCATCTACTCCAAGAATGAAGAGGAACATGCCGAACACCTAAGGCTGGTATTGATGAAACTTCGAGAGCATCGCCTTTATGCCAAATTCTCCAAGTGTGAATTTTGGTTGCCAGAAGTGACCTATCTAGGCCATGTAATTTCTGGTAAGGGTATTGCTGTCAATCCCGAGCGAGTTCAAGCCGTCCTTGATTGCACTACTAGAAAAAGGGCTATAGATGGGATTGACACTAATGGCGCACCAGACAAGTGGTGCACCATTAGTATATACTAATGGCACACCACTTTCTGGTGCGCCATTAGAGTTGAAACTACTAATGGCGCACCTGGCACACGGTGCGCCATTAGTATCAATTTTTTTTTGAACTAGTGCGCCTGTCCAAACATACTAATGGCGCATCCACAGGTAGTGCGCCATTAGTAGTTGTAACTAGTAATGGCGCACCTGCCAGAGAGTGCGCCACTAATGTTGTTTTTTTAATTATTTTTTTTATTCCTTTTTTTGCAAAACTACTAATGGCGCACTCGCACGCGGTGCGCCATTACTAGTTTAAACTAGTAATGGTGCACCGTGGTGTAGTGCGCCATTAGTATGTTTTTTTTGCAAAACTACTAATGGCGCACCACCAGGAGGTGCGCCATTAGTAACCTGGATTACTAATGGCGCATTTGTGGTTGGTGCGCCATTAGTAAGTGGGCAGCAACAAGATATTTTGGACAGCCTCTCCTCCCACACTCACTTTCTCCCCACTTCATTCTCTCCACCGCCTCCTCCTTGTCTCGGGTGCCTCCTCTTTTTCACCTCATTTCCACCATAAATTCATTCAAATTAAGTGGTTAAGTTACCTTGTTTTGCTAGGTAAGTAAGGGCGGAAGCTATATTTATGTTGTTCTCCCTACAACAATGTGCACATGCACTTTTTATGGCCTAGCTAGATTTATGTATGTTCGTGGTGTTGCATATGTTTGTGGTTTTGCATATGTGTTTGTGTTTGGAGGTGTACCGGTATTTGAAATGCGATAGTTGCCAATATTTTGCCGGAATGTTGATTCATTTCCGTTTTGGCGAGAATTTTGGCATTAATCATTCTTTTTGGTCCTATTTTTAGGGAAAGTCATGCCAAATTTTTTCTTGGTTCTAAAATATCATTTTGCTCTACCCCGCAGGCGACCATGGTCCGCACGATGACCGAAGGCATCGTGAATAGGTTTTTGAGGTCCGCGAAGGCCGAGATGCTTCAAAAGAATGAGACGGAGATAAGATGTCCGTGTCGAAGATGCAAGCTGAATAGCCTTATTGCGGACCCGGATTCCGGGCAGGTGCGGGACCACCTGCTCTTGCGTGGTTTCATGGATGGCTATCGGTGGCAAGGTGATGAAGATGACTACGAAGTCGTCCATGGGGGCCGGGCAAGAAATGAGGAAGGGCAGCAAGACAACCACCGCGGCTCGGGCGGGCGAGAAGACGAAGAATCCCCAGGAGATGATCACGACGGTGATGCTGTACACAGTCATCATGTAGAAGAAGATGCAGGACATGATGATGATGCTGGCGGAGCAGACGAAGCTGGACCATCGATGGGCTGGGTGCAGGACCCTCATATTCAAGAGCTGCTTCTCAAGCAGACGGATAACGCAAGAGCTGCCGCCCGAGAGAAAGCCAAGATGGATCAACTTGAGTTAGACGCGGTTACTCCATTGTATGAAGGATGCAGGCCCGAGGATACCCACCTGAAAGTAACGCTCATGGCTCTGGAGATGAAGGTAAAACACAAAATGACCGACACATGCTTCGACGAGAACATGTCATTCTGGCACGAACGTCTTCCCAAGGGGAACAAGTGCCCGACCAGTTTGGAGGAGGCGAAGAAAATCGTGTGTCCTCTGGATTTACCGCACGTGAAATACCATGTGTGCATGAACAATTGCATCATTTATCGGGACGAGCACGCGGAGTCTACCATATGTCCGGTGTGCGGTGTCACTCGATACAAAAAGAGGAAGAAAGCTCCTCGAAAAGTGGTGTGGTACTTTCCGATCACTCCTCGTCTGCAGCGGTATTTCGCGGACCCTAAGGTAGCAAAGCTCCTGCGTTGGCACGCGGATAGGGAGGAGAAGAAGCAAGAAGATGACGCAAATGATCCGGAGATAGATAAAAAAGACAAGATGCTGAGTCACCCTAAGGATGCGAGCCAGTGGCAAGCGTTGAACTTCGAATACCTAGAATTTGGGAACGATAGAAGGAACATCATGCTGGGCGCGAGCACCGATGGAGTCAATCCGTTTGGCAGCCAAAGAAGCACACATAGCACCTGGCCTGTGTTTGTGTGGATGTACAACCTTCCCCCCTGGTTGTGCATGAAGAGGAAGTACATTCACATGAGTATGCTAATTGAAGGGCCGAAACAACCAGGGAACGACATCAATCTGTATCTGGGGCTGCTAAAAGAGGAGATTGACACGCTGTGGAAAACGCCAGCCAATATGTGGGACGCCGCAGAGAAAGAATATTTCCCTATGAGAGCCGCACTGCTCACGACGGAGCATGACTATCTCGGTTACGGATATCTTGCGGGGCAGGTAGTACACGGATTTTCTGGATGCGTAAGGTGCATGGATGACACAACGTATCGCCAGCTAGATAGAGATCCCGGGTCTTCGAAAACCGTGTTCATGGGACATCGAAGGTGGCTTCGCGACGATGACCCGTGGAGGAAACGCAAGGATCTGTTCGATGGTGAAACCGAACCCCGAAAACGCCCGTGTACGAGGAGCGGCGAGGAAATAGACAAGCTATTGAAAAATTGGAAAGACTGCCCACTGCCGGGAAAGAAGCAAAAGGCGCCAGAGCCGCTGCTGAAGGTATGGAAAACGAGGTCTGTTTTCTGGGACTTGCCGTACTGGAAGATCCACCGTGTGCCTCACAGCCTTGATGTCATGCATATCATGAAGAACGTGTGCGAGAGTCTGCTTGGTACCCTGCTCAACATGCCAGAGAGGACCAAAGATGGGCCGAAAGCAAGGGCAAACTTGAAATCAATGGGCATCAGGCAGGAGCTTCACGCTATATATGATGATGATGATGATGATGATGATGATGATGATGATGATGAGGCGAAGCAGGACACAGAAAGTCGTCGCAAAGGCAAAAAGGCCAAGAAGACCGGAAATGACTACCCTCCCGCGTGCTTCACTCTAAGTCAGGAGGAGATCGAGCAGTTTTTCACCTGCCTCCTAGGAGTAAAACTTCCTTACGGTTACGCGGGGAAGATGAGCAGATACCTAGACCCAGCGAAGCAGAAGTTCAGCGGGATGAAGTCTCACGACTGTCACGTGCTGATGACGCAGATACTTCCAGTTGCAATCCGTGGGATCATGGACGCGCACGTCCGTGAAATGCTATTTGGCCTATGCAACTTCTTCGACGTCATCTCTCGGAAGTCGATTGGCGTGAGGCAACTCAGAAGGCTACAGGAAGAGATCGTGGTGATACTATGCGAGCTTGAGATGTACTTCCCGCCCGCATTCTTCGATGTTATGGTGCATCTGCTGGTCCATATAGTGGAGGATATCATCCAACTCGGGCCGACGTTCCTGCACAGCATGATGCCGTTCGAAAGGATGAATGGTGTCATCAAAGGATACGTTCGCAACATGTCACGTCCAGAGGGAAGCATAGCCAGGGGCTTTCTGACCGAAGAGTGCATCTCCTACTGCACGAATTATCTAGGCATCGAGAACCCCGTTGGTCTGCCCGTCAACAGGCACCTCGGCAGGCTCGCTGGATGGGGTCACCGTGAGGGTCGCCGCGAAATGCATGTCGACTTCGAGGGTCGACTCGCCGACTTTGAAAGAGAAAACCTAGTCGCGCTACAACACATAGACGTGGTCGATCCTTGGGTGGTAGAGCACAAAACCTTTATTAAGAAGACGTACAATGACCGAGGCCAACAGAGGACGGACGGAGATATACTCAAAGAGCACAACTCATGTTTCACGCATTGGTTCAAGCAGAAGCTTCTGTCGTACCCTTTACATGAGGATTCTTCCGCGGAAGAACAACTCATATTCGCCTTGTCACAGGGCGCCGAGCACAACCTGATGACCTATGAGGCGTACGATATCAACGGCTACACATTCTACACCGAGGCCAAGGACATGAAGAGCGATGGTTATTAGAACTCCGGGGTAACGATGGAATCCTACACCGGTAACGACAAGGATAGATACTACGGAAGGATCGAGGAGATCTGGGAGCTAAGCTACGCTAGAGAGAAGGTCCCGATGTTCCGTGTCAGATGGGCCAAGAACGTCATAAAAGAAGACCGGTATTTCACCACCATGGTTATACCCGAAGACAAATCCAAGACCGCGGGCGCAAACATCACCGCGAAAAATGAGCCATGGGTACTGGCTTCCCAAGTGGACCAATGCTTCTTCATTACCGACCCGCCAAAGCCCAGTCGTGTTGTCGTGAGGAGAGGCAAAAGGAAGATCATCGGAATGGATGGAGTAGCCAATGAGCAAGACTTCGACAAGTACGGCGACCCAAGGATCGAACATGACGACGATGATGAAGTAGCAGCATACACCACAAGAAGAAGCAGGACCACCCTACCTAAAGGACGTCCGTTCCATAGAAGAACTCCATTTGCGAAAAAGAAGGGCAAGAAGATTGTGAACAGATAGCTAGCTAAGATCGATTGTATTTAAATCGTAGACTTCATTTCTCGATTATATTTCATGGGCACTTTTTGAACTATCATGAATATTTTTTAATTTCATGGACACTCGATCTCGATCCTCCTCCATCTCGATCGCTATCCCACCTCGCCAGATCCGGTCCACCG
>NC_041388.1:91729799-91759252 GCF_002162155.2 Triticum dicoccoides
GCTGCCCCGCCGCCTCGACGCCGCCCCGACGCCCCGACGCCGCCTCGACACCCCGATGCCGCCTCGACGCCTCAACGCCGCCCCGACGCCTCGACGCCTCACCTTGGTGAGTTCCGGCCCTTTCATCCAAGGAGGAGAAGGTGCTGCTGCTGTGGATCCTTCTTGTACCTCCCATCTCCATCTAGCTGACCCTCATGTCGTCTCTGCTCTACAGGCAGAGCGCGCTGGCGAGCGACCAGGACGAGGACGATGCCGGGAGAGGAGGGCCACGTCGCTTCGGCTCTGACTAGTGGTGCTTCAGCCTCGGCTATAGCAAACATAGGTGAGTCCCCCACCCCTTCTATTCTTCCTCCTCTCTGGTCCTCTATCAGCAAACTGTCTGTACCAATTGAATTGTTAAGCTAGCAGAGACACCCCAGAAGATACTAGTATTACCCGGACTTGTAATTTTGCTATTCAAACAGTCAGTCAGTCAGTGATGAGTGTGATCAGTTTTCAGAACATTTGGGATTCGCCTAAATTTGCCACTGCAAATCCAGAATGCAAAGCACAGACTAACAAATAAGCAGCTAGTAGTATATTTCAGTAAGTACTAGGATTGGATTGGGCAGTCCATATATATAGCACACTGCAAACCAAGTTCATCATGAGTTGCTGCTGCAACTTAGTAAAAATTATGTCAAGCCTACATATCTTCCTTATCAAGCCAAACATAACTGAAGCAGGTGCAGGAGCTGTAGTACTACATTTGGTGATCTTTATCGTTTTGTTTTTGTGCTGGATCGATTTAGTTGTTGTGATTGATTTCGTTGATAGTTTAATTCCCGATATCTCTAGTCCGGTTGATTATCACAATGTTGAAAACTTATCACAATGTTGCTGTGATATTTAGTTGATGTGATTGATTTCATTGTTGATTATCACAATGTTGAAAACTTATCTACTTTTTGCCCCCTACAGCAAGCAATAAAGTAATTCTATTAGTCGTCCATTGAGATATATATGAGTTATTACAATGTGAGAAGAACAATTCTCAAACTATAAATTTTATTAAAAATGAAAAATGAAACATAAACGGGTTTGCATATAATAAGTCTAGACAGATCAATTTCCATATTTATTTTATTCCAGTATATTTTCTCATATACAACCAAAGTTTTTTTGCGAGGTATAACAAAAGTTTCTTTCCTTATTTCCAGCCCCCTTCAATATTTTTCAGAAAGGAAATGTTCATCGCTGTGTTCCATGGTCGAGACTATCTCGCTTCTTTTTCTCCATCCAAAAACTCTCTAATTAACAGGGGCTGTTAATTGTAGTTTTGTTTTGGTCTGCAATTGCATATACGGACATTTATTTAATTACCACAAGATCTAAACCAGGATAAGAGCAAAGAGTAATCAGATCTGAACTGAAACTAGCTAGGAGCAGAGCACATTTGTGTAGAAGCAGAGTGCATGAAATATGGGGCTTTTCTGGATGCTGCTGTTCTTGGTAGGATGAACAAGTGGCACCTTGTAGGGTCTTGATTGGTTATGTTGCAAACTGAATATTAGCTGCTAGGACCCAGTTTCCAATCTAGTCTGCAGTAGTGACATACTATTTTAGATGGCTATTACTATGTAGGACCTTAATTGGTGGAGTCTCAATGCTGAACTGGGTAGTAGTTAGGAGTCAATTTCTTTAATCCTAGTGTAGCTGCTCTCTTAATACTTGTCTGTAGGTTCTTAATTGTTGGTGTCTCAAAAACTGAATATGTTTTCATAGCATAACTTGAGGGATAGCATAACTGAATATGTTTTCATAGCATAACACAGTGCACTCTGTTATGAACTATATGTTGTCTACTCTAGTAGGCTCATCATCCAGTCAGTGCAGTGCATGCATTAGTTATTAGGAAGTCAAGTATGATCTCTGATCTCTTCTTCATAAGGGGTATGCAATGTAGTTCCTCCATACAGAGACACTGTCCAGAAACGATTGACCCGGTTCATCCTACTTAGTTATGTAGGTTAATATGATTATGTATGAAAATTTTGAAAAGCAACTTCTCAGATACGTCTTACAATGTCACCTTTGTGCAGTTCCAGGCATTGTATGTATGTATATCTTGCGGATTCGATGACTGCCTAAAAAAACGAGTAGGGGAGAGTGAGTTTAAGCTTGTGTTGATTTGGTCACTGATATCTGTCGTCAGTCATACTACCAACAGTAGGTAGGCGGTCTGTTAATTTCTAATGTGGGGAAAATGCAGGTCCTGTAGAACTAGAGACTGAAAGCTTTGTTATGTCTCTCAGTTGTTGTGGGAAATTTGCAGGCTCTGTAAAAGTAACCATGGTACCAACAGCAATCCCATCTTACTGTAGAATTAGAATACATGGATGTACATGATCAGCTCAGCTCCCAAACTGCCATTCATCACATCAATTTCCCCTTATGTAACTCCAGTCAAAATTTTATGTTGGTCTACCTAGTAGATGCCCATGGTTTGATTTTATGTTTGTTCCTATCAATACAAATGCTGAGCTATGTTCCATTTTTACTGTTCTTTGTGATAGTTTTTCCAACTTTACTTCCCATCTTAAGGCAAGCCCCATTTTTACTGTTCTTTGTTAGCAGAGCTGCTTGTTTCTAAGAACTTTGATACTATTTGGATCAAAGTTAAATGAGCACATAGATGACAAAAAAAAGTTCAGATTGTAAAATGTTCATTTTGCTGCTAGTGCCCATTTTGAGTAATTGCTTAGAGGGATGATCCTGTGTGAGCTGGTGGAGTGATTTGTTTTCTACATAAAGCTCTTTAGTCAGGCTGGTTTTCGTGAAATACACATGAAGCTTCACCAGCTCCTGTGGGTGTGGGATCCATGTGACATGTGACATTGCATCCATGTCCACCTGGGATAATGATTTTGCAGGTACCCTGAGAGGCCCTTGAGTTTGCCAGAATGTCGATTAACTTCCGTTCCGGCAAATTCGGGTACTCCATATGTCCTATTTTCAGCAAAGGTCATGCTGAAATTTTCCGTGAATTTTAGCATGACTTTGCTAAAAATAGGACATATGGGGTACTTGTGACTAATGCATGGGCCGGGGTATCGTAGTAGTTAATTAAGTAGGATCAAGTGCCCCGGCGTACTTGTGACTAATGCATGGCTTTTAGGGTGCCTCGGTGTCGATAAAAACCGAAATGATGAAAGCTTAGGCTTTTAGGGTGCCTCGGCGTCGAAAAACCCTCAATGATAAAAGCTTAGATTTTAGGATGCCTCGGTGTCGACAAACCCTAAATGATGAGACCATGATCTTGTTCCTTGACAATAACCAACTTTTTGACCAAACTTTGTTTCTATTTAGAGATAAACATGGCCCACAACGATGAGGCCGGGGGTTCGGGCGGCAAGGCATTCTGGGAGCTGTCCCAGGAGATGGAGGAACAACCTCACTTGTATGAGGCCGCCGCCTTCCCCACCGATCCTGAGACCACGGATGGTGCCGCCGAGGATGACCACACTTATGCCACCATTGATGGTGCTGCCGAGGATGCCACCACTGATGATGGCGGCGCACGCACAGATGGCAGCCAACCGAAGAGGCAACGGAAGGACCGGCGCCCGATCGTGCTCCGCACCCTCAAGGAGGAAGTTACTGAACTGGACTCCAACAGGAATCCAACGGCGCCTGAACGAATAGTCAAGGGGTACTCGCTTCAGCTCGGGTGCATTGTCCGGAGCACCGTCTCGATCAACACCAAGAACCTGAGGCATCCTGACCGAGGGAATTTGCGCAACCTACTCTTCACGAAGCTGCACGAACGATACAAGTTCCCCGCTGAATTTGCAAACACAAGCCTCAAAGGGAATAAAGTGAACAATGCTGCCCTCACGAAGATGAGCAAGGCCCTGTCTACTTGGAAAAGCAATGTGAAGAGAATGATCGAGAAAGGTGAGAGTTATCAGAAGATCAAGGAGAAAAATTCTTCGATCACCGAAGATGACTACAACGACTTCAAGATCAATTGCTCGAGCACCGCAAGCTCCCAATCAAGTGAGTGGGGGAAACAAATGCGGGAGCTGAACATAGGGGAACACACACTCGGTCCCGGCGGTTACAGAGTGGCGGAGCCTATATGGGACAAGGTGGAGGCGGACCGTGCCAAGCAAGGCCTACCGCCCCTCTTTGATAAATACGGTGACAAGCAGACCAGGAACTTTGTCAGGGCCCGATACAAGAAGGACCCAAAAACAAAGGAGCTTACCACGGATCCGAAGACCAGGCAGCATGAGCTTGTTCTGGTAAGGAATACACCCCCGCGTAATTAGCTCCATATGGTTGCATTCTAATTAATGAAGCCAAATTTCTAAATGGTTCACATTCCTTCCGCAGGCGACTGAAAGCAGTAGCGCGGGGTCGACTAAGAGTAACCCTTGGGACACCACTCTAAATAGGGGGTTGAATGTAATGAAGAACAAGGATAAGCTCAGTAAGCCGACGTCAGCTGGTCGTGTGGCCGGCAAAGGCTTGTCGACAAAATGGGGGTCATACTATACCGCTGGTGTGCGGAAGGAGAAAAAGACCAGCTCGGAAAGCCAGGCGTGAGAGGTTCAAGAACTCAAGGCACAGGTGGCGCAGATTCCGGAGATTCTCCAAGAGCAAGTGGAACAACGACTCGGAGCGACGATCACCGCCATTGTGCCTACCTTGATCTCGGGGTTGAGTGCGTGGATTGCGGGCGGCCAACAGGGGCCACCCCCGATTCCTAGCTTCATGGCCAGCAACTCGTATAATGTGATGGCGGGGCCATTGGTGCCTCCGGCGGAGGCGACATTGGTGTCTCCGACGCCGGCACGGGAGCTTAATGCACCCGGGTGTACGCCGGCCGGCACCTCTGCAGCAAGCGGCACCTCCGTCAACTGCACGCCCGCCGTTGGCGGTGCATCGACATTAGCCGAGCTCGACGCCATCATCACAGTAACTAATTAAGCCTCTCTCGGCCGAGGACTTCATCTCCTTGCCTTTGACTGGGCATCCCTGACGCCCTACATGTTTTCGCAGGGCGCCGCCGACGTTCCGTGCACTCTCCTCCACTTCGTGAACAACGAGTTGGTCGATGTCGCCAAGGGCAAAATCGTTCAACCGGGCAACCCCTTGTTCCACGGTACCCAGATGCCACCCAACTTGTTTAGGGTTCAACTGGTTCGGGTGCTGCCAGGCTGCAACGACTTGTTACCTCCGATTCGACCCGTCGGGGCCGACGATGATGACGTGATGACCCTCAGCGCCTGCCCGAGCTGGCCCCTGCTTTGGCCGAAGAGCCATATTCGTTTGGGGGCGGGGGACACCACCCCAAAGACAACACCGCCAGTCGTGCCGGCGCCAAGTCGGCCCCATGGCAAGACCGCAACAACGGTGCCGGACATCCCTATGCCACTGGATCCAAACATGCATATGGCACAGGATCAGAACGACGACGACGACGGTGATACATTTGGCAACGTCGATCAGTACTTTGCCGATCATGGGTACGATGGCGACTTCATGGGGCCTCCTTCTCAAGAACCAAACCCAACAAAAGACGTGTGCGATCTAGCTGGTACCGCGGAGAAGCCAAGTTGCAACAGGGGCCGTCTGGCGTTCAGCTCTCAGGAGTCGCCTCCAGCTGCCGACTTCACCGAGCCTCAGATAGGCGAGGTGTGAAATATTATCAGCCCCAACACACTCAAGAAGGCGGTCTGTGAGCAGAACTCGGTCCCATTACAGGAGAAGAAGAAGGCACGCAAAAGAAAGACTAAGAAGGGTGCGAGCCAGCCGGCACCGAGTACGATCCGTGCTCAGGACGGGCCACCTTCACCGCAGGATATCTCGAGGAGGGTGCATGTGGCGGGTAGGGCGATGCTACCGACAAATATGCTCAATGCTGCAACCGGTGCTATGCGGAGTCTGCATGACAGTGTTCTTTCTTTGGAGAAGCGGCGTCTCAGAGAGAAGGATGTGGCATACCCAGTTTTCGCGGCCAAGGTGCCAGAGGGCAAGGGCTTTGTGGATAACTCCATCGGGCGTACGATCGTCCTGCGTTTTGATGACATCCACGCTATGTTGAACCTTCATCCGCTGCACTACACCTTCGTTCGGCTATTTTCGCTGAGTATGGAGATGCGAATCATTCGTGACAAGACCCCGGACATTGTGATAGTCGACCCCTTCTACATGCGTGCCAAGATCTTGGGCAGCGCTGGGGACCGGCAAGTCGCGAGTTCTTACCTCGAAGGCGTCATTCTGGCAAACCAAGATAAGGATAACTTCCTCGCGCCTTACTTTCCCGAGTAAGTCCTCCCCTCAACCTGCCCGTAACATATGAATTCTTACATTTCGATCGTTTTTCTTTTAACATTCCGTGTTTTCTGCAGTGACACAGGTTGCACGCTCATCCTCCTAAGCCCCAAATATTCCATGGCCACGTATTTCGACCCGGGCCGTCAGTCGAACATAGACTACACAAATGTCAAGAAGGTTCTTGATGATGTTCTCCCCGGCTATGCCAAATCTAGAGGCACCTTCACCAAGCCTATTCGTAAGTACGGCAAGCACGTGTTCTCCCACAATACGACGTTCTGCTGCGTCAAGCAGCCGCCTGGCGGTCAGAAGGGTGCCTACTAGGCCATCCATGACATGCGGGCGATCGTACGGGACCATCATCAACTTCTACTACCGAGTAAACTCAAAGATTGGGCAAAGAGCGTGTCGGCAATCCAGGACGCGGACCTCCGACAAGAATTCTTTCGCATCCAGTCAGAGTTTGCGGAAATCATCCATCAAGATGTCCTTCATACCTCGGGGCAGTTCTACCTCAACAATCAACCGTCCAACAGTGACATCGACACAATGCTACAAATGCAGGCTGACAACGACCGTTATTTCATGACTCCCACGATAGACGGTGGCTTCATCCATGCTCCGGTCCCTTAAGTCGAGTCGAAAGCAGTGATGCTGTGTCTAGTTCTGAAACATCGATTGGCTCATGTTGTAATTAAACTTTAATGAACTTGTAGTATGTCTCTTTGGTTTCGAGAGTCGTTCAACTTAGATGTAATCGATGCTATTAATGTCTTGCTTTTCTCTCCCGATCGTTCTGTTGCATACTTATATATTGCTTATGTATTGTCTGTGAATTGGTACTAACATTTCGTTTGGCTAGTGCATAGCGATGCCGACGTATGTCGTGTACAAGGGTAAGGTTCCCGGAGTCTACGATGACTGGGAGGAGTGTCGGAGATAGGTTCACTGATTCAGCGGTAACAGTTACAAAGGGTACACCACTAGGGCCGAGGCCGAATCTAGATACGCCCGCTATCTAGCGGGAGAGGGGAGGGAGCGTTGGAGGAACCGGATGAAGACGAGTTTCATTGTGATGATGCTCATCATGATGACCGCAGCTCTCTTCTATGTGATGGTAGTTTAGATGATCGATATCGACTTGTAATGTGAAGACAAACTCGCTACTCGCGGTCTCGAGACTTGTAATATAATGTTCTATCTTTGTTCGGTCTTTTCAATTCGGAGACTAATATGATGAATTGTATTCGGAGACTAATATGATGAATTGTATTCAAAGACTAATCTTCTATTGTATTCGATGAATCTGTTGTTGATGTGTGCTGTCTATATTTTGTCAAATTATACATTTTGTAACCTGTGCAAAAAACAGAAAATAAAAAATAAAAAAAACCTAATATTCATACTAATGGCGCATCACATGACATTGCGCCATTAGTATGACAAAGCATACTAATGGTGCATCACTGGATAGTGCGCCATTAGTATGCCGCGGTTACTAATGGCACATCTCGTGGTCGTGCGCCATTAGTATGCCAAAGCACCTGGGTATACATGGCCCCTGGGAGGCATACTAATGGCGCACCGTGGCCTATACTAATGGCGCACCAGTGGTGCGCCATTAGTATACCAGATACTAATGGCGCACCACTGGTGCGCCATTAGTAAAAATTACTAATGGCGTGCTAGTAATGGCGCACCAGTGATGCGCCATTAATGGCCAAATTAGGTGTGCCATTAGTAGCGGTTTTTCTAGTAGTGTTGGACTCCACCTGAGACGGTTAAGCAAGTTCGGAGCTTCCTTGGCTTAGCGAGCAATTGCCGCCGCTTCGTCGAAAATTTCTCCAAGGTTGCTAAACCTCTAACTGAACTCCTCAAGAAAGATAAAAGGTTCGAGTGGACTCCACAGTGCGAGTTCAGTTTCCAGGAACTGAAAAGACGCCTGACATCTGCTCCCGTACTGGTACCACCAGACTTCTCCAAGGACTTTATTATCTATTGCGACGCCTCGCGACAAGGACTAGGTTGCATACTCATGCAAGATCGTCAGGTAATTGGCTATGCTTCACGGCAATTACACCCACATGAGGAAAATTATCCCACACATGATCTAGAGCTTGCAGCTGTAGTCCATGCACTTAAAACCTGGCAACATTACCTTCTCGGTAATCGTTGCGAGATCTTCACCGATCACCAAAGTTTGAAATATATCTTCACCCAACCAGATTTGAATCTCAGGCAAAGATGTTGGGTTGAGTTGATCTCGGATTACGACTTAGGAATAACTTACACCCCAGGGAAAGCCAATGTCATGGCTGATGCGCTAAGCCGTAAGTCCTATTGTAACAACCTGATGTTACAACAAAGACAACCACTTCTCCATGAGGAATTTCGTAAGCTTAATCTTCACATTGTTCCTCGAGGATTCCTATCCACCCTGGTGGCGAAACCTAACCTTATGGATCAGATCATAACTGCCCAGCGGTATGATAAGGGCATATCCCGGATTAAGGAAAACATTGCTAGCGGAGTTGCTAAATGTTTTTCCATGGATAAGCGGGGTGCTGTCTTCTTTGAGAACCGTTTGGTGGTTCCCAAGAAACAACATCTACGCTAATTGATCCTTAAGGAAGCTCATGAATCCCCTCTCACCATTCATCCCGGTAGTACCAAAATGTATCAAGACCTACGCCAGAGGTTTTGGTGGACTAGGATGAAGAGAGAAATCGCTCAATACATTGCTAATTGCGACGTTTGTCGTCGTGTTAAAGCAGAGCATCAACGGCCTGCTGGTACCCTTCAACCTTTGGCTATTCCCGAATGGAAATGGAATAAAATCAGTATGGATTTCATCACTGGGTTTCCCAGGACCAAGAGAGGGAATAATGCCATCTTCGTCATGATCGACCGTCTTTTCAAAGTAGCCCATTTCCTACCTGTTCGTGAGAATATCACTGCTAGCCAGCTAGCTGAT
Organism: Triticum dicoccoides; assembly: GCF_002162155.2. Taxonomy (NCBI): domain Eukaryota; kingdom Viridiplantae; phylum Streptophyta; class Magnoliopsida; order Poales; family Poaceae; genus Triticum; species Triticum dicoccoides. Next base: position 91,739,098 of record NC_041388.1, read on the forward strand.
CTATACATCTCCCGAATAGTGTCTCTTCATGGTGTTCCATTGGAAATTAACTCAGACCGTGGGAGTCTCTTCACCTCTCGATTTTGGGAAAGTTTCCAAAATGCTATGGGAACTCGTCTCTCCTTTAGCACCGCCTTCCATCCTCAATCAAGTGGTCAAGTGGAATGAGTCAATCAAATTCTGGAGGATATGCTCCGAGCCTCTGTCATCTCGTTCGGAATGAGTTGGGAGAAATGCCTTCCATTCGCGGAGTTTTCTTATAACAATAGTTATCAAGCCAGCTTAGGCAAAGCTCCTTTCGAAGTTCTCTATGGACGAAAATGTCGAACGCCTCTTAACTGGTCAGAAACCGGGGAAAGACAGCTCTTTGGCCCGGATATGATTCAGGAAGCAGAAGAGCAGGTTCACGTTATTCGTGAGAAATTGAAAACAGCCCAATCTCGTCAAAAGAGTCAATATGATCGTAAACATAAGCCTATCACTTATGAAGTTGACGAGAAGGCTTACCTTCGGGTTACTCCGTTAAAGGGAACCCATCGTTTCGGTATCAAAGGCAAATTGGCTCCTCGTTACATTGGACCCTTTCGCATTCTTGCCAAACGAGGAGAAGTTGCCTACCAGTTGGAACTACCTCCGCATCTTTCCAGAGTTCACGATGTCTTCCACGTTTCACAACTCAGGCGTTGCTTCGCGGATCCTATCCGTGGAGTGGATCACGAAACGCTTGATCTACAAGATATCCTTTCTTATCGGGAATATCCTGTTCGTATCCTTGATCAAGCCGAGCATACCACTCGACGTCATAATATCAAGTTTCTCAAGGTTCAATGGTCACACCATTCCGAGGAAGAAGCCACTTGGGAAAGGGAGGATCGTCTTCGACTCGAGTACCCCACCTTCTTTCCAGAGGATCCTAAATCTCGGGACGAGATTCTTTTGAGTGGGGGTGAGTTGTCACACCCTAGCTAGTCCATGCATTAGAGTGTGCATCATGTTTATTTTTCATCAGAAAATTGAAATGGGGAAGGCAGAACCCCCAGCACCCCCCTTGAAATCAACTAGGGTTTACTAAAAATAATTTCAATGAACCTGAAATGCCCTTCTAAAATGTTCACCCTCTTTGCCTTGGGTTGGAACCTCTGGCAAAATAGGTGCACAATTTTCTAGGTCAACAAAAGGTCACTAGATTAAATCATAAGTATTTGAATTTGGGCATTTTAATGCTATAAAATAATTTAAATGCTCAAATAATTCTGGGAGTAAATGTTTCCTGTTGGAAATAATCTAAACAGAGGCCACATTTATTTTCAGGATTTTTGGAAATGTTCTAGTATTTTAAATAAAGCTAAACAGTTGCAGTTTAATAGAAAACAGAAACTAAATAAAAAAAAGAGGAGAAAGAAGCCCACCTGGGCCTTACCTATGCTGGCCCAGCCACCTGGCTCGGCCCAGCCTGCTGGTGCTGCCAGTCGTCGTCCTCCTCACGCCAGAAGGACGCGGAGCGCGTGGCCGGCGCCCGCGGCCACACGCCGGCCACCTCCTGCTTCCGCCGACGCCTGGGAGACGCCCCGAAGTGCCACGCGACCCCCACGTCTCCCTCTCGCACTCTCTCACTCTCCCCCTCGTCTCTCTCTCTCTCTCCCGTGACGGCCGAGCGCGTACCTCGCCGCCGATCACCGTAGTTGCCACCACAGACACCCCCTCGCCCCTCCGATGAGCCCATTAGCTCCGGCTCGACTCCCTCGTCCTCCCCACCAAGCCACGCATCACCGGAGGCCCTGCATCGCCGCCTTCACCCTCGTCTTCAACCTCGGGCACCCGAGCCATCTCCGGTCGAATTCGCCGCCGCCAGGACCTCTCCGAGCCCGCTGACCCCCTCTCCGACTCCGCTGTGAGCCCCTCTTCCTTTCCCCCTAGTTCCCGTGCTTGATTACGCCCCGTAGCCACCGCTCCCTCCGAGCCCGAGCGCTCCTCGCCACCGGCCATGTCGCCGTCATGGCTACGGCCGTGTAAGCACGCGTCCGAGCGCCTCACCGTGCTCAGTGCAGCACCAGGAACCTGTAGCCACCCCCAGTTCTCCCTCCCGTGCACCGTAGCGTCGATTCCGACCTCGCCCGAACTCCGGCCGCCGCCACGAGCTCGATTCCGGCGAGCTCGCTCCACCCCAGCTCCTCCCACTTGCCCCACTAGATGCGCACGAGCCCCAGCTACGCGTAGCACGTCTCCGCCGTCGATTTGGTCACCGGAGGACCAAATCCGAAGCCCTCCGCCGTCTCGGGCCTCGCCGGTGTCGAGCCGCCGGCGAGTTGACCCAGTTTGACCCCTGGGTGGGCCCAGGAACCCCCCCCCCCTGAGTCTATGACAGGTGGGGCCGGTCGGCTAACTAAATTAGGATTAGTCTTAATTAATTTTAATTAAATCAGTCACTGACATGTGGGCCCAGGCCCCACTGACAACTAATTAGTGTTAATCTAATTTTGCTAATTAGCTGAGAGGCTGACAGAAGGGGCCCACCAGTCAAGTTTGACCTGGGCTGGCGCCTTTGACCTGCTGACGTCACCCTGACGCAATGTTGACGCAGTAATTGATTTTCTGGATTTATTCTTATTCAGGAAATTCCAGAAAATAGTTCAAACTTCAAAAATTCATAGAAATTTAACCATAGCTCCAAATGAGATAACTTATATATGAAAAATTATTAGAAAAATTCAATCTATCCATCTGTAATGGTTTCATGCATGACAAAACAAGTTTACCTTGCTGTTTAGGCAGAATAAGGAAATGCACTATAAATGCCATGTTTAATGAGCTAATATTTGAATCTTTGATTCAAATGAGTTCATTCCTCTCTGTTATAACTTGCATTAGGCCAAGACACATTCATATTGCCATGTCATAGCATGCATCATATTGTTGCATATCATCATGTGTTGATTGTATTACGATGTATTTTTCGTGGTAGGTTCTGCCTCCGAGGATATTCACGAGTATCCAACTGAAGGGCAGTATCCCACTACCACTCCATCAGGCAAGCAACCATTGATCATTCCGATACAAACCCATGTTCTCGCTTCTGCTCTTGTTTACTACATTAAGACAACGAGATTCAAACTGTTGTGTGCTACGGTAGTTGAACCCTTATCCTCTGCATGACCTGTCATTGCCACAGTAACTAGATGAAACCCACTAGCATGTGTAGGATTTGATTGAGCCATGTATGTGATTCCTACCTTGCTATGCCTGCTATGCTTAGAGTTGTGTCAGGTCTGGTTCATCTGGGTGATGGGCTAGAGTGAAATGTTTATGTCGGTAATGTGAGGGATGTGTTGAACATGTTTTGGTAAAGGTATCGATGAGAGGCCATGTAGGAGTACATGGTGGGTTGTTTCATTGAGGTCGTCCCTAAGAACTGAGATCTGTATGTGTGATTTAAGATTCAGCTACTACCATGCATTGGGATCCTTAATTGACCCTCTCGGCTTCTTAACCACCCTAGTACTCTATCCAGGAGTTGCAAATAGTTTCTGGTGCTTGTAGGATATGTGTTGGCGGTCGTGCGTAGCGCTGACCCTAGGGGTGGGCTATGTTGCGGTAGATACACCGTGGCACGGTGTACCGAGTCACCCGTTTGGTGTCCCGGGAACCCTGTTCACATTGTTCGGGGCCGTATGTGGAAACCTCGGCCGGACTCCCTGCGGATGGAACCTGGATAGGCGATAAACCTGGACTAGAGACTAAAGTGTTTAGGTAGGCCGTGGCCAACACCCTCGCTGGGCTTCCGCTTGAAGGTTGCCGAGTACATGTCGTGTAAGCGGCGGTAAGTGGTGAAAGCGTGTGTGACGAAATACACCCCTGCAGGGTATAAAACTATTCGAATAGCCGCGTCCGCGGTAAAGGACTACTTGGTTGCCTATACAGTTCATAGACAAGTTAATGGACACTACTAAAAGACTCAAGAAAAGTGTGAGTATCGAGGATGGCCCTCTCGTAGGATGACGAGGGAGGATCCCCGGTGGAGTATTATGTTGGTGAGTAGTGGACTCGTGTGCGAAAACTATTTTACTGGTGGAGTTCCGTAGGATAGCTTAGCCAAGAGTCAAAGCTGGCTTGCTGCATTAACCCCACCACCTTCTTGAGAATAAGCATGTATAGTAGGTTCTGATGTAAGACTTGCTGAGTACCTTTGTACTCATGTTTGTTTATTTATTGTTTTCAGACGACAACACCGCCCACCCCGATGGGTTCTATGTAGACCTTGACATCAACGAGTGACTAGCCACCCAGGTGGTGACCCTGGCCATGGAGGGCCTATGTAGATAGACAGGCTTCGAGATGCCTTCTTTCTTTCTAGAGTCTGTACTCAGACTAGTTGGTTCCGCATGTGCTTGTGTGTTTGTATGACTTGAGTGTCGGGTCCTGTGACCCCTATCCGTATGAACATGTTATGTATGGCTCTCTGGAGCCTTTAAATAAAGTACTTGAGTTGTAGAGTTTTGTTGTGATGCCATGTTGTATGTACTCATATCGGGCATATTGTGTGTATGATTGAAATGCTTGGTATGAGTGGGATCCGACAATCTAGGTGTTTATCCTTGGCAGCCTTTCATATGGGGAAATGTAGTCTAGTGCTCCTCGAGCCATAGTAGTCCGCTACAGCCCGGTTCACCGGAGTCCTGCTAGCCCAGCACTACTGTTCAGGACACTTGACTGGCCGGCATGTGTTTCACTTCGTCCCTATGTCTGTCCCTTCGGGGAAATGTCACGCGGTGACTTCCGAAGTCCTGCCTAGCCTGCTATAGCCCGGGGTTCCCCGAAGTCCTGTTAGCCCAGTGCTACAGCCCAGAATCACTCGTTGATGACCGACATGTTCGATGTGATTCATGTATGCCTGTCTCCATAGGTCTGTGCCGCTTTGGGTTCATGACTAGCCATGTCGGCCCGGGTTCTCTGTCATATGGATGCTAGCGACACTATCATATACGTGAGCCAAAAGGCGCAAACGGTCCCGGGCCATGGTAAGGCGACACCCGTGGGATACCGTGCGTGAGTCCGCAAAGTGATATGAGGTGTTACCGGCTAGATCGATGTGACCTGGAATCGGGGTCCTGACACTGCAAATGATGATGAATTTTGACAACAACAATTATTGAACCAGATATAAATGCAAATTAATTTCAACATCATAGAATTCAAAACCTATCCATGAATTACTGAAGATGCGTCAGATCCTGAGCGTTTGTTGACTCTCTGAGAGAATCGATGTAGTAAACCGGGTTCTTGTTTGGAACAATGAATACCAATATCCAGTGATTGCTTGATGTCTACTACACAACCTTCTTCTTGTAGACATTGTTGGGCCTCCAAGTGCAGAGGTTTGTAGGATAGTAGCAAATTTCCCTCAAGTGGATGACCTAAGGTTTATCAATCCGTGGGAGGCGTAGGAGGAAGATGGTCTCTCTCAAACAACCCTGCAACCAAATAGCAAAGAGTCTCTTGTGTCCACAACACACCCAATATAGTGGTAAATTGTATAGGTGCACTAGTTCGGCGAAGAGATGGTGATACAAGTGCAATATGGATAGTAGATAAAGGTTTTTGTAATCTGAAAATATAAAAACAGCAAGTTAGCGAGTGGTAAAAGTGAGCGAAAACGGTATTGCAATGCGTTGAAACAAGGCCTAGGGTTCATACTTTCACTAGTGCAAGTTCTCTCAACAAAAATAACATAATTGGATCATATAACTATCCCTCAACATACCACAAAGAGTCACTCCAAAGTCACTAATAGCGGAGAACAAACGAAGAGATTATCGAAGGGTACGAAACCACCTCAAAGTTATTCTTTCTGATCGATCTATTCAAGAGTCCGTAGTAAAATAACACGAAGATATTCTTTCCATTCAATCTATCATAGAGTTCGTACTAGAATAACACCTTAATACACAAACCCCAAAATCCTAATGTCACCTAGATACTCCAATGTCACCTCAAGTATCTGTGGGTATGATCATACGATATGTATCACACAATCTCAGATTCATCTATTCAACCAACACCAAGAACTTCAAAGATTGCCCATTCTACCGAAGAGTCAAGACGAAAACGTGTGCCAACCCCTATGCTTAAGTTCATGATCTAGGTTTTCGGTGGCTACAGAGGCTTGCGGCGGCGGAACTCCCTATCTAGGTTATTTTCTGGAGGTTTCTGTATTTATAGGAATTTTTGGCGTCGATCTCACGCCAGGGGGGTCTCCGAGTCGTCCACGAGGGTGGAGGGCGCGCCCTACCCCGTGGGCTCGCCCTCCTATCTCGTGGACGGCTCGGGACTCTTCTGGCCCAACTATATTACTCCAGGGGCTTCTTTTGGTCCATTAAAAATCATCAAAAATTGGCACATCAATTGGACTCCGTTTGGTATTCCTTTTCTGTAAAAATCAAAAACAATGAAAAAATAGAAACTGGCACTGGGCTCTAGGTTAATAGGTTAGTCCCAAAAATCATATAAAATAGCATATAAATGCATATAAAACATCCTAGATGGATAATATAAATAGCATGGAACAATAAAAAATTATAGATACGTTGGAGATGTATCATTGCTACATATTAAGAAAGCCATGAACTTATGAATTATGTCGAAATCTGAAACATAATCAGTGTATGCATGGTTGTTTACTTGACTTACCGGGCATGATATGGCCAGATAAATGATTCTGCATGGGACGTGTTTTCGAAGAGACGGATGACCATGTTAACAGCCCAGTCCCGTAGGTCCTTACCATGTATTGTTGTGCCATTTGCTAATTCAGGATCTATGAAATACACACTCTCCCTTTTTCTTCTCTACGCGTTCAATCCCCTGAGAGGAATAAAATTCAGTTAACTATTTATCATTTACAAAAATGTATGGAGAAGTTGATCAGAGTTTGTTAAGTACTTACAAAATCAGGCATCTAACAAGAGTGGCATTGAAGACGTTGAAATTGAAGAAGATATGTAAGTCCTCGAAACTCACATTGATGGAACCAACATCGTGTCGAAAATGATCTCTGTTGTAGTGGACTGGCAAACCATGAAGACCTGCTGATATTTGATCCATGCAATATTCATGTAACTCATGACAACTGGAGCTGCACTCATCAAAATATTCGCTAACAAGAAATGGCTGGCCATGGACGTAATTGCGTGCTTCAAGTACGTCTGCTTTACTTTTAGCAAGCAACAAATGTACTTCTTCATCATCCATGATGTCAGAAATAATATTACTCCCCGATTCAAACAACCTGCTGTTAATTTGGTTCTGGGCGATGAGTGCTTTAAGTAAGAGGCAATCATTCTCTTTCCTCTTCACTTTCCCGCTGCACTTCCTCGGGGGTGTAGCCTTTTTGGCCACTTCCTTCTTGGTACTTGAAGCATTTCTGGCAAAATGTTTGGTTGCCTGCAAGGTAGACTGCTGACCAGACAGTGAAGCTTGGACGGACTGCTTAGCAAATGGTTTATCTATGCCGGACCGCTAAGCTGGCGGTGCTATTGTGACAGACTGTTGGGCTGTAGGAGTAGATGCATCGGACTGCTGACCATGCGTTGAAGCTATGTCGGGTTTCTGCGTAGGTGGTGCCAACTTGTCGGTGTGTTGAGGAGGCCGTGCCAACGTGTTGGTTTGCTAAGCAGGAAGTGCTAACGCATTGGTATGCTGATCACGCAACTGTGGACCGACGGACTGATGAGCAGTCGGTTCTGGACCTACAGACTGCTTAGCAGGCGGTTCAGAAGCATCAGACTGCTTAGCAGTCCGTTCCACCAGGTTGGTCTGCTGAGCATGTGTTGCAGCTGGGTCTCCCCCCGCTGCTTCAGTGGCCGGCATCTGAAATGGTGGTACGTCTTCATAAGTTGTAGGCCTTACCACTGGCTGCTTTGGGGCAGAGGATGACATGGCATGTACGCCACAAAGTCGGGCCGACTGATCCCAGGTTGATGCATCAGCTTGCAAGAGCTGCTGTGGCAAGGAGAGCGTCACCGGTTGAGGGGCAACAGTGGTTGCTCTTGGCGGGGCTTCAGGGATCTCATCGATGAACTCTATTTCCTTTCGTGGCCACTGGATGTGATGTAACAGTGTTTCTCCCAAGGTCCTTTGCTCATCGAAGTCTCCTAGGACATTCTTCAAGGAAAATTCATTAAATCCAGGCTTTACTTCAGTCATGTAGCACTTCACACAGCCCGGCTTCAATGGCACATTGTCCAACAAGAGGCCATCTTCCAAGAAGGATGGGCAAACCCAAGCTGTTGCACATTTTAATGTACCTTCATAATGTGTAAGCACGCCCTTTAGTCTTGTAACATCCCAAATTTTCAATTTGGAATGTTATACATAGGTCATTCATGCATATCATATTTTATTGCATTTCGTTTCTAATCCTCGAAATCCTAAGCAACTCCAGGACCCTCGGAGAGAGTTAGGGATTTTCCCTCATTCTCAAATTTGAGTTTTTCAAATATTGGAACAAGGATCACTTTGATTTTAATTAATTTTCTCTCCAAAAATATTTCATATCAAAATATATGAGAGGAGATAATATGACTTCTCCAAAATAAATGAAAGATTAGAGTAAAATATTAAAATCAAATAATTTATTTTATTTGGGTTTTATCGCTATTTTATTAGAATTAGGAAAAATATGTGTTTTCCAGAATTGCATTAGAGGCCCAAATAAATGTTTACCCTATCCGGAGTATTTGTGGAGGACGCGGAAATTTTATTTCAGGATTTTTGGAGTCCGTTTAGTATTTCTTTTCTTTATTTTTTTGCGTGGAATTATTTAAAAAAAGTTACCGCCTTACCGGGACATGTTTGCCTGGGACACCGACCCAGCCGGCCCTTTAAGAGGCGAGGCCTCGAGCCACTGCCAGCCCCAGCCCGCACGCGCACCCCGCCAAACCCTAAGCCGCCGCTAAGGGAGTCCTAGATTAGGGGGTCCTCGGACAGCCGGACTATATACTTTGGCCGGACTGTTGAACTATGAAGATACAAGATTGAAGACTTCGTCCCGTGTCCGGGTGGGACTCTCCTTTGCGTGGAAGGCAAGCTTGGCAATTCGGATACATAGATGTCCTCCCTTGTAACCGACTCTGTGTAACCCTAGCCCCCTCCGGTGTCTATATAAACCAGAGGGTTTAGTCCGTAGGACAACAACAATCATAATCATAGGCTAGCTTCTAGGGTTTAGCCTCTACAATCTCGTGGTAGATCAACTCTTGTAATACTCATATCATCAAGATCAATCAAGCAGGAAGTAGGGTATTACCTCCATCGAGAGGGCCCAAACCTGGGTAAACATCGTGTCCCCCGCCTTTTGTTACCATCAGGCTTAGACGCACAGTTCAGGACCCCCTACCCGAGATCCGCCGGTTTTGACACCGACATTGGTGCTTTCATTGAGAGTTCCACTATGCCGTCATGATAAGGGCTTGATGGCTCGTTCGATCATCGGCAAAGATGCGATCCAGGGTGAGGTTTTTCTCCCCGGACAGATCTTCGTATTCAGCGGCTTCGTACTGCGGGCCAACTTGCTTGGCCATCTAGAGCAGATTGAGAGATATGCCCCTGGCCATTAGGTCAGGTTTGGAAGCTTGAACTATACTACCGACATCCACAGAGACTTGATCTTCGACGAATTCGAGCCCATGTTAGGTGCGCCGCATAGTCACGACGAGCATGACTTAGCTCTGCTGTCGGACGGTGTTCGGGAGGTCACACCTGTGGCCACTCCGGCCCTCAATCCGGAGCAGATCGTGCCGTCCGAGGACGGGTGGATAGACCCCGCCACAGAAGCCGCACACTTAGCGGCAATAGAGCCGAATACTGACTTCACCTCCTATGAGACCTGTGTTACCGGACCCTTGGGTTCGTCCCCGGCCAGAGGCTCCGAACCGCTAGCGTCCGTGCCTATCCAATCTGATTGGGAATCGATCATGGAGTTTACCTCCGCTGATATTTTTTAGCACTCGCCCTTGGGCGATGTGCTAGACTCATTGAGGTCTCTCTCCTTGTCAGGAGATCCTCGTCCGAACTATGTTCGGCTCGAGTGGGAAGCGGACGATGAAGGAATTTGTTCCCCACCCACCACCCACTTAATAGCCACTGTCGATGACTTAACCGGCATGCTTGATTTCGACTCCGAAGACATCGATGGTATGGACGACGATGCAGGAGAAGAACAGGAACCACCGCCCACAGGGCGCTGGACAACCACCTCATCATATCATATATACATGGTGGACACCCCCAAAGAAAGCAATGGCAATAAGGCAACGGAGGATAATACCCTTGAGAAGCAATCTAAGCACCGGCGTCATCGACGCCGCTCTAAGCCTCGCCACAGCAAAAGCAGCGATACCGGCACAAGAGACAATAACGCTGCGGACAGTGCCGAAGACGAAGACAATCCCCTCCAGTCAGGCTTCGAGCGGGAGGATGGGCATACGAGCCCTAAGGAACAGGCGACAAACGGAGAATCAGGGGATGACAATTACATGCCCCTCTCCGAAGACGAGGTGAGCCTCGGCGACAAAGAATTCATCATGCTTGAGGATCCCGTTCAACAGGAGTGCTTCAAGCGCCGGCTTATAGCCACAACAAAAATCCTGAAGAAAAAGCAACAGCAGCTTCAAGCTGATCAAGATCTGCTAGCGCATAGATGGACTGAGGTCCTGGCAGCCGAGGAAAACGAACCCGAGTACCCAACCAAAAGTCTCCCAAAGCGCAGGTTGCTACCCCAACTCGAGGAGGAAGAATTAAAGCCTACACTACCAGCGTATGATGCGGCTGACCGGCCACCTCGTGGCTGAGGCAAAGCGGCATATCAGACCGAAGTCCAGCCCGCACCCCGTCGCCAGTCAAACAAAACACCAAGGCCCGGGGCTACACGCAGGACCTGCGAGACGTATTGGAAAACAAAGCAGGACATACAAGATCGAACTACATATCACGGGGGCGTGCCCCAACGCGTGACGACGACTGTCACGCCGGATATACTAAAAGCAAATACGGCTGGGCCAAATAAAGCAGACAAGACTCGTATGAACTGCGTCTTGATATATCCCGGCACAGAGGCGCCACACACCCCCTATGCTTCACCGACGAAGTAATGGATCACGAATTCCCAGAAGGGTTTAAACCCGTAAACATCGGGGAAAATGCTCGAATGCATGAGACGAACACGTATGCAAATGCAGTGCACATGATGACATGATATGAGATGCATGACAACGACAACAACACATGGAGACAAAACCCGAACCTGAGAAAATAAAATAACTTAAGGCCGGAAACGGCAAGAGTTGGAATACATATTAGGAAAATCATATCCGGGATGTTACAATACTCCACCACTACGAAAGGATCTCGTCCCGAGATCTAGGACTGAAAGAACGCTGGGTACTCGGAACAGAGGTGATCCTTGCGTTCCCATGTAGCTTCACGGTCGGAATGGTGTGACCACTTGACTTTGAGGAATTTGATTGACTTGTTGCGAGTCTTGCATTTAGTCTCTTCAAGAATAGCAACTGGGTGCTCACGATAAGAGAGATCTTCTTGGAGCTCAATGTCCTCGAAGTTGACGGTGCGGTCAGGAGTCTTGAAGCACTTTCGGAGCTCAGAGACATGGAACACATCATGCACATTTGCAAAGTTTGAAGGAAGCTCGAGTTGATAGGCGAGATCGCCTCTCTTGCTGACAATCTTGAAAGGTCCCACGTATCTAGGGGCAAGCTTCCCTTTGATATCGAAGCGACGAGTACCTTTCATTGGAGAGACGCGAAGGTAAACATGATCTCCGATCTCGAAAGCCAAATCATGGTGCTTACTACAATAGTAGCTCTTCTGGCGGGATTGGGCTGCTTTGAGGTTATCTCGAATGACTTTGCACATGTCCTCTGCCTCTGTGATTAAGTCATTTCCGAGAAGCTGACGTTCACCGGTTTCAGACCAGTTGAAAGGGGTACGGCACTTCCTGCCATACAGAATTTCAAATGGGGCCTTTCCCGAACTTGCTTCAAAACTGTTGTTGTAGGAGAATTCAGCATATGGAAGACAATCCTCCCACTTCATGCCGAAGGAGATCACACAAGCCCTGAGCATATCTTCAAGAATCTGATTGACACGCTCGACTTGACCGCTAGTTTGAGGATGGAAAGCTGTGCTGAAGCGGATGTTGGTGCCCATGGCCTTCTGAAAAGAATCCCAAAACTTGGAGGTAAAGATGCTGCCACGGTCTGAAGAGATCACTTGTGGAATACCGTGCAAAGAGATAATCCGAGAGGTATAGAGTTCCGCCAATTGAGCTACAGTGATTGACTCTTTGATAGGCGGAAAGTGAGCCACTTTAGTGAGTTTGTCGATGACAACGAATATAGCATCATTGCCATGTTTGGACTTTGGAAACCTAGTAACGAAGTCCATCTCAATGTGGTCAAACTTCCATTCTGGAATGGCAAGAGGTTGGAGGAGACCAGCTGGCCTTTGGTGTTCTGCCTTCACTCTTCTGCAGACATCACACTCATTCACGAATTGAGTAATCTCTCGCTTCATTCGAGTCCACCAATAAGCCTGCCTGAGGTCCTGATACATCTTCGTGCTCCCAGGGTGGATGGAGAGGAGAGAATTGTGAGCCTCGTTCATGATCACTTTACGAAGGTCACCTTTGGGAACAACAATACGATCCTCGAAGAAGAGAGTATCCTTGTCATCAAGGCGGTAGCACTTGTACTTGGGTTGACTCTTGGCAATCCCAATCTTCACCTTCTTCACTATAGCATCAAGAAGCTGGGCTTGGCGAATCTGGTCTTCCAAGGTAGGAGAGACTTGAAGGTTGGCGAGGAAACCTTGAGGAACAACTTGCAGATTAAGTTTGCGGAAAGCTTCACAAAGCTCGGGTTGATAAGGCTTGAGAATCAGACTGTTGCAATAAGCCTTTCTGCTCAATGCGTTAGCAATCACATTGGCCTTGCCTGGAGTATACTCGATACTCGGATTATACTCTTGAATCATGTCGACCCATCGAGTCTGCCTGAGGTTGAGATTAGGCCGAGTGAAGATGTACTTGAGACTCTTGTGGTCAGTGAAGATGTCCACTTTTCTTCACAATAAGAGATGTCTCCAAGTCAAAAGAGCATGCACAACTGCCGCCAACTCGAGATCGTGAGTGGGGTAGTTCTTTTCATTGGGCTTCAACTAGCGAGAGGTATAAGCAACAACTTTCTTCTCTTGCATCAACACTGCGCCAAGACCTTGGAGAGAGGCATCACAAAAGACCTCGTATGGCTTGGATTCATCAGGAGGAGTCAGAACTGGAGCAGTGACCAATTTCTCTTTCAAAGTGTTGAAAGCAATGTCACACTCCGGAGACCAAACGTACTTGACGTGCTTCTGGAGAAGATTTGAGAGTGGCTTCGCGATCTTAGAAAAGTTTTCAATGAATCTTCGGCAGTAGCTTGCGAGACCGAGGAAGCTACGGAGTTGCTTCACGTTCTGAGGAGGTTCCCAATTCACAATTGCAGACACCTTCTCAGGATTCACCGCAATGCCCTTGGCAGAGATGATATGACCAAGATAAAGAACCTCATCGAGCCAAAATTCGCACTTGGAGAACTTGGCGTAGAACTGATGTTCCCTTAGCTTATGGAGTACCAAACGCAAGTGCTTGGCATGATCTTCCTTGTTCTTCGAGGAAACCATAATGTTGTCGAGATACACCAAAACGAAGTCATTGTTGTAGGCGTTGAAGATGAAGTTCATCATGCAAGAGAACATCGGAGGAGCGTTGACGAGGCCAAAAGACATGACAGTGTATTCATATGACCCATAGCTTATCCTGAAAGCCATCTTGGGAATATCTTGTTCACGGATTTGAATCTGATGATAACCCATACGGAGATCAAGCTTGGAGAATACTTGGGCACCTTTGAGTTGTTCGAACAGCTCGTTGATGTTGGGAAGTGGGTATTTGTTCTTGATGGTCTTCTTGTTCAATGGACGGTAATCAACACAAAGTCGGTCCGTTCCATCCTTCTTCTTCACAAAAAGAACACCACAACCCCATGGAGAAGAACTAGGCCAGACGAGACCCATTCTCTCTTGAATATCGAGTTGCTTATTCAGCTCCTTCAACTCTTCAGGTCCGAGCTTGTAAGGACGCTTGCATACAGGTTCCGTGCCGGGATCAAGATCGATGACGAATTCAACTGGCCGGTGCGGAGGCATTCCTGGAAGCTCTTCTGGAAAAACGTCTTGATATTCGCAAACGACTGGAATTTGCGAGATAGCATCCAGTTCACCCTTCTCATTGAGAGAAAACAGACGGATGGTATTATCCCGAGCGGCAAAGACAATTACATCCTCAGACGAATGAGTCAATTGAATCTGCCTGGCTGCACAATCAAATGCGCCTTGTGCTTAGAAAGCCAATCCATTCCGAGAATAAGATCAATATCCGAGTTACCAAGAACCACCGGAGAAGAAAGAAACTTGTAGTCGCCCAACGTGATAGAGATATCGGGAGCAACCAAACTAGAAGTCAAAAGCTTGCCGGGAGAAACAACTTGCATGACTTTGGGCATGATCTCAGTATCAACATTGTGCTTCGATGCAAAAGGGCATGACAAGAAAGAATGCGATGCACCAGTATCAAAAAGTACTTTTGCAGGAACATCGTTAACAGGAAGGTTACCCATGATGACATCTGACGAGTCCTCTGCCTGAGCTGCATTCATCAAGTTGACCTTGGCGTGCTTGGGGTTATGCTTGACCACAGCTATACTTGCCGATCTCACAGGAGGAGGAGGAGGAAGACGCCTCTGATTGAAGCATTTGTTGGCATAGTGACCCTTCTATTGGCACTTGTTGCACGTGACCTCTAAAAGCGGACGGTGGTACGGAGCACTCGATCTTGGAGCTTGAGAGGAAGTCTTGTTCTGAAAGCCAGGGTTTGGTGGGTGGGAAGATCCACTGCCACCTTTGCTCTTCTGCTGATATGGCTGACGGAATGGAGGAGGAGGAAGCCAATACTTCTACTGCTTGGCCACTTGAGTAGAGGAAGAAGGAGTAGCATCTCTGACTCGCTTCTTGGAAGCATCACACCTCAGTTGAGCGGCCTCTTGCTTCAATGCCATGTTGTAGAACTCATCATACCTCAAGGGCTCAAAGAGAACAAGAGCTAGCTGAATTTCTTCTCTGAAACCACCCCTGAACTGGTATATCATGCTCTTCTCATCAGGGACGTCCTGCTTAGCAAAGCCGGCGAGCTTCTAAAACAACTTGTTGTAGTCATAGACAGACAAAGAGCCTTGCTTCAGGTCGTGGAATTCCTCACGCTTGCTTTCAACCACACTCTGAGGAATATGATGAGCTCTGAAATCTTGATGGAATTCATCCCAGGTAATCGCACGTCCACCTCTGGAATCCTTGTACTGTTGGAACCATTCTGTAGCTTGATCTTTGAGTTGGAAGGAAGCAAACTTGACGAAGTCCTCAGGCCTGACGTTACTGCACTCAAAATGCTTGCACAGATCCACGAGCCAATCATCAGCATCAGTTGCCTCAACACAATTGCTGAAAGTCTTTTGCCCGTTAGCAAGGAACTGGTTGAGTGTAGCAAAGTGATTCTGATTGTTCCCTTGGTTGCCTTGATTTGCTTGATTGCGCTCCTGAAGAATTTGCATGATCAACTGCGTGTTTGCATTGGTTGCGGCCATCACAGCTTGCCATGCCTCCGGAGGAGGTGGAGGTGGTGGCGGATCTTGATTCTGATTCTGGTTGGTGCTCTTAGTGGGAGCCATCCTGAAGAGGTTAACCACCGTTAGCACATTGACAGATAAAATGAAGCCGAATCCAACGGAATGAAAATTGCAACATAAAGTCTTCACATCCGAACAAAATGAACGAATGCATTCCTCTTGAAATGGTCACATATCCATAAATTGAGAAGCCACTTAGAATTTAGGTAGAGAAATAAATCAACAAGGTACGGATCAAGAACGAATACTCAGTAAGAGATCCCAATCTCAAACCAAATATCCGTGGAAGAAGAACTAGAGCTACAAGAATTCCCACCTATGAAACTCCCGAACCTTTCCGGTTATGCAATCAGGTGTTGGGGATACAGGGGAAGCATAATATCTCACCCAAATCTAGCAAATCCTACATCTAGCTGTATCCATCCTTCAACACATAATTGAGAAAAACTTCGGAAACCATCTACCTCAACCTTCGAAAAGCATCCGTTATACAAGTTATGGCGATACTCCCGAACTCCCGCCCCAGTACTGGGTGGCGTCGAGGTTATCTCACCAATGAACTGCATAAAAGAGATTTTCGATGTCGGCGTACTAAAGTCAGGTATTCCATAACTGCAACGATAAAATTATGACGACAACACCTCGGAGCTCAACTCCCCAGGACACTGCCACAAAACCCCTAACAGGAGGCACCAAGACAATGTTCTCGTCACAAAACCATCGGAACGATTCCAAGATACCCGCGTGATCCTAAACAAAATTAGTGAAATTTGAGAAGAGAAGAGTCAAAACTCTACGTCAGGATGCCTTACCAGAGCAATGAGGAGACTGGGAAGTAAAAAGAATTCCTAAACTCTCCGATATATAATTCCTAAATGACTCAAAACATTTTTCTAGACACAACTCGACTGCTAAAAACGATCAAGCAATGGGGCTCCTAAGGTCGGGGAAGGTTCTGATTACCAACTTGTAACGCCCTCGATGCGGCTACAGCTCCCACTTGTCGAGGCACGACTTAGAGACATAACCGCATTGAAAGCAATGTCGCAAGTTAGGCAATCTTCACAACATCCCATGTAACATAAATAATAAAGGGGAGATAACATAGTTGGCTTACACTCGCCACGTCAATCAAAGTGCATAAATAACATTACAACATTCAAACACTCATGGCCCGACTACGGCACCAAAACAAAAGATAACCCAAACTGCGACACGGTCCCGATCACCCCAACTGGGCACCACTACTGATCACCAGGGAAAGACATGTAGTATCATTGAGAGTCCTCGTCGAACTCCCACTTGAGCTTGAGCGTGTCACCTGGAGCGGAATCATCAGGCCCTGCATATGGTTTGGAAGTAATCTGTGAGCCACAGGGACTCAGCAATCTCGCACCCTCGCGATCAAGACTATTTAAGCTTAATAGGTAAGGCAAGGTAAAATATGTGGAGCTGCAGCAAGCGATTAGCATATATGGTGGCTATCCTGTTCGCAAAAGAGAGCGAGAAGAGGAGGCAAAGCGCGAACGAGAAACTAGAGAACAACCTGCGCAAGCATTACTCCAACACCGTGTTCACTTCCCGGACTCCGCCGAGAAGAGACCATCACGGTAACTCACACTGTTGATTCATTTTAATTAAGTTAAGGTTCAAGTTATCTACAACTAGACATTAACAAATTCCCATCTGCCCATAACCGCGGGCACGGCTTTCGAAAGTTCAAATCCCTGCATGGGAGTCCCAACTTAGCCCATGACAAGCTCTCACGGTCAACGAAGGAATAGACCTCCTCCCGAGACATTCCGATCAGACTCGGTATCTCGGTTCTTCAAGACACTTCGAGAGGTTAAAACAAGTCCAACAACACCGCCCGAATGTGCCGACAAATCCCGATAGGAGCTAAACATATCTCGTTCTCAGGGCACACTCAGATGAGACATCCTACGAGTAAAACCAACCCTCAAGTTGCCCCGAGGTGGCCCCGCAGTCTACTCGGTCGGACCAACACTCAGAGGAGCACTGGCCCGGGGGGGGGGGTTCAAATAAGATGACCCTCGGGCTCCGGAAACCCAAGGGAAAAAGAGGCTAGGTGGCAAATGGTAAAACCAAGGTTGGGCATTGCTGGAAAAGCTTTAATCAAGGTGAACTGTCAAGGGGTTCCCATTATAACCCAACCGTGTAAGGAACGCAAAATCCGGGAACATAACACCGATATGATGGAAACTAGGGCGGCAAGAGTGGAACAAAACACTAGGCGAGAGGCCGAGCCATCCACCCTTTACCAAGTATATAGATGCATTAAGATAACATGGCAATATAATGATATCCCAACAAGTAAATAGTGTTCCAACAAGGAACGGTCTCCAATCTTCACCTGCAACTAGCAATGCTATAAGAGGGGCTGAGCAAAGCGGTAACATAGCCAATCAACGGTTTGCTAGGACATGGTGGGTTAGAGGTTTGGCATGGCAATTTGGGAGGCTTGAAAGCAAGTGGTAGGCATCGTAGCATAGGCATAGCAAAAGAGCAAGCATCTAGCAAAGCAAAGATAGTAGTGATTTCGAGGGTATGATCATCTTGCCTGCAAAGTTGTCAGAGTTGACTGGATCCTCGAAAGCAAACTCAACGGGCTCCTTGTTAGAGAACTCGTCTCCCGGCTCTACCCAAACAAGACAAACAAGCAAACGGAACACAATCAACCACGTGCAAAGCTCAAACAATATGATGCAAGGATGGTATGCTATGCGGGATGCATATGCAAGATTTGACAAGGAATGCATGAACCTGGCCTCAACATGGAAATCCAAGTGTGCCACTGGAAAGATGAGATGAAATCGCTTGAAAACGATATAAAGAACGCCGAAATCGGAGTTACGGTTTGGAAATGGCAAGCAATTCAAATATGACCACGTTCTGCGATTTACAGCAAGTAGCCATCTAAATGCAACAAGATGAACATGCTACAGCACCCAAACATGGCATCAAAATACATGGCAGGAATCCATTCATGAAGCTTAACAAAAGTCTAGCACTGAGCTATGCCTAATTCATCCATTAACAGGTTCAAACAAGCATGGCAAAAATGCATTTGGTAAACAGATTTCAGACTTACTGAAATTAACACTTGTCTGGAATTCAGATCAGATAGCACTCTTTGGAGCATGAAAACAATATGCTACAGGACCTGAACATGGCAAAATAAAGCATGGCATGGAGCTACTCATAGAGCTTAACAAAAGTCCCTTAGTGACCTTGAGCCAAAAGGGATCGGAAAATACAATTGCAAGCATGTGAACATGGCAAAAACATAATCAGTTCTCAGACTTAGTGAAAACTGGAGCATGCTGAAAACAGATATCAAGTAGGCATGTTTACAAGTTCGATGCACTCACTACAGAGCAAGTCATGACAATCTAAGCATACACCCATCAATAATACACAAAATACAAGCTAGACATGGCAAGAACAAAAACATAACATGCACGGATCAACTACAACATCCTCGGCAAAATTGTTAACAAGTAGACAATCTGCCCAGATTCACGAAATAGCAAAAGTAGAACTCGATTGACTCAAGCTAGGGTGCTCCATAATTGCAAACAAAGACATGGATGTATAGAGCACTACAAGATTAACAAAACATCCTTACTGATCATCCTCAAAAGAGGCACGGATCACTAGGAAACAACACGAACATATGGCCATATGAGGTAAACAGGTCAAGGACTTAGTGAAAAATGCAAAGTCCCTGGAATCAGCATTAACAAATGCCTCACTTAGCAAGCTTGTGCTAGTCACCACACACATCACAAAAATACATGGGCTGCACCTCTGGATAGACGGCAAAACATATAACAAAACATATGTACAGCTCAGGGGCATATCATGCACACAATAATCATGGCAAAAATGACAAATATCTAATTGGAGCAGCAGATCTGACTATTATCTCAAATAGCATTCTTCTAACAGCATTTAGGGCATCAAGATGAACTCAAATGAAAATGATGCAATGAGATGAAATGATGCACTCTCTGAGACGAACATTTTGATATGCTATATGCCCAAAACGGTGCTACATATGAGGTGTTACGACACGATGAACATAGGCAAAAAATTAGGGTTAGGGACAGAAAGTCAACCGAGTTTGGATCTAGATCCAGATCCAGATAGCACGCTTCCCGAGGTTCGTCCTTGCCGGATATGGAGCTCGCCGGATATGGAGCTCGCCGGAGTTGGACTTGGCGCGGAGGAGAGGCTCGCCGGCCGGATCCGAGGGAGATGGAGGAGGCGGCGGACGGCGGCGGTGAGGCGGCGGTCTCCGGGCGGCGCAGGGTCGGGGCTTGAGGGCGCGGCGGCCGGATGCG